>NW_009629751.1:16970-61747 GCF_000690535.1 Cariama cristata
AGGATGGACTTCCATGCTGGTGGCTGGTGGCTGCTGGAGCTAGTCTCCCCCCGCCGTTGTTCAGTATGGTGCTGCAGGACTGTATGATATTTAGTATAGGAGAAGCACATAGGATTTGATTTAGGATCATGACTGTCACGGCTGTTGAGCATCCGGGGGGCTGTTTGATGCAGGGAGTAGAACAGCTTGCTGGTTGCTTTTATGTCACATCACAAATGACATTAATAAGTAAATCAAAGAGAATGTGATTGAAGAGACCAAGGCATTTCTCTTAACTTCAGAGTTGGATTTGGCCTATTAAATCCAAATTTGTGTCTACAAGCACAATATACACATACAGGAAAACAAAGACAAACCTTATTTATCTGCTTTCCTTAGCACCTGCATTAGTCTTTTATGGTTTAGCTGCAGTCATGGTGGCCATTTTCCTGCTGTCCTTCTACCCAGGTTGGAAGAGGGAGACTTCTTTGTAGCATCATATAATTTATTTTTGTTAGCTTTTTGGAGGTCCAGCATCCCTGGAGGTGTAAGTGTTGAGAACTGTGCAAGTCAGACTCCTGATTCTTTCTATGTCAGACAAACTGGTGGCTCCTGATTTCAGAGTTTCTTCATGCTAAACAAAGTCCTTCAGTTCTGCAGAGGACTTTATAAATGCATGTAGGGAGACTAAGATTCCTTGGTTGCCACAGGTCCAAATAAACCCATGAAAAGAAAAATGTTTCTTTCATTGCTCTCAGGAACAGTTAGGTAAATAACTTGCGCAGCAAGAGAAGAGGTAAGCAGTTGTGCAATCTCCACTCGTATCATTCACATTCACACGTTGGGAGAAGAATTCCTAGCTCAAGAGTGGGCTCAAAATTAAAAAAAGAAACATCCCCAAGGCTTTTGAAATATGAAAAAGAAAAGAAGTTGCAGAAGCTCAACTCTCATGAATTGTTAAAACAAAACAAACAGCTGGGTGGCAGAAGGGCTGTTCTTTGCCATAAAACATTTCCTGCAACTCTTTCTTCCAAATCCATGCTGATTATTTATTTGTTTTAGTTTTTCTTTCTCATGAATTGATTTGATTAAAAAAATTAGGCATCTCATCTTCTGAATATGATGAGAGGAAGCGAGCAATAATTTTGCTAGTTTCTTAAGTGTAATCAGTTATTAATCCCTTATTCTGAGCATGTGGTGGAAGAGAGCAAGGGATTCATCACATATCCTTCTTTATCTGTAACCCTACTATCTTAGAAGTTTATTACCCATTTCCACTCTCATTTCATCATGAGCCTTCTGTCCTTAATCCAGCAGATCCATTTCCATCAAGTACAGCAGCACTGAACTTAAAGTGTTTAAAGTAAACTAGCTGATGCTGACTGCAGCTGAGAATGACTCCATGAAGAGGTCCTCTGGCAGAAGGGTGGAGGTGGTGACATGTGGCACGAGGGCCGTGACAAGTACCGGAGGTCAGTAGTGACCCCCTGTCACAGTGCTGCCTGCATGGCTTTTATCACCTCTCTTTTTTGAGGTCTGTATCTCATGGAAGGTGAACTAGGAACATCCGTGGAGAGCCGATGAACAACTGCTCTAAAAGCATGGCCCTCAGCAGGATCTTGAAGGAGGACACTTGTGTGCACTATGGTGGATATCAGCTGTTTGCTGCTTTTTTCCAAGTTCGTCAAAGCTTTTCTGAAAACAGAGTTTCAGTGATCATAAAAACCAGTTGATGTTTTAGCCTAGCACTGCCTTTTTTAAAACCAGAGTTAAATTTCAAAGATTTCACCTGTAATTTATCTGTCTACACCCTCACAAAACCTAGAACTTTTTAATTTCTACCTGATGGTCACATTAGCCTGATTTGGACATCCATATTCACACCGTTGGAATATTTTGCATGATTTTGCCACGTCCTGTATTTTCCACAGAAACTACAATTAAAGACAGTATTTTTTAAGTGCCAGTACTTGACGGGATGCTTTGCTTGGCTCTGTCACTTGCCTGTCCTGCTCAGCTGATGGCATAGTGGCACATTTCCCTTGTGGGTGCAGGGACTCTCAAGCAGCCCGCAGGGGAGACAGATGGGTTGCATCTGTATTTGCAAATTAAACAAGGCCAAAAGACAGTATTGGCCTGCAATAGCCCATGATGTTTGTGAGCGTGCTCACTGGACTGGTTTTTGCTCTTGTCAACTAGCACATTTCCAGACTGCCCTATCATAAGTTGGGGGGATGTGGAGGGCTCTGAGGAAGCAATATGGATGAGACCATTTGGTTTTGAAGGGAATGAGGGTTTAGCTGTCTGGACAAAAGCTGTGCCAGGCTGCTCTGTCTCAGGATCTGCAAATAGTGTTTAGCACATTTTATTTATTGATACAGACTTAGACTTGGGGTCTGGAAGCTCAAGTCAGAGCTGCCCTGGTGGTAACTGCACCATATTCCTGTAGTTACACAGGCTTTTCCTGCACCTATCTTTTGTTTGTTTTGTCTTCTTAGATGTAAGCTCATCAGGGAAGGTATTGACACTTGCTCTTTATTTGTAGAGTATTTAGTACCATGTGGCCCTGACCTGCATAGATTTCAGTGCAAATAAAGGCAGTTGAATCTGCTCTTGCCTGTTTGCTTGCAGCTTGCAATATTTTCCCTGACTATAACTGTATGGTTAAGGAAGGAACAAAGGGTAGCTACTTAAGAACTGTAAAACCTGCCTCACTTCAGCCTCGACTGTTTAATTTTGTAGGCTTATGTCAGACCCTTAAGGTTAAAAATGTTTCTTTTCTTGTCTTGGCTTGAACAGCAAATGGAATGTTTCAAAAGGAAAAAAAAAGAGTCCATAGACACAGGCCAGAGTGATGCAACCTTGCCTGTTTTTCTTGATCTGAAACACCATTAACTGGAGCACAATATGGCCATCTCAGTTTCCATCCCATTTTTGGATGGAAAATTGCACACCAAACAAGCGCAGAAGCAATCATTTGCTCATAAACAGGCGGACGTTCACTCGTTTTCTTTGCAGCATAACATTTTCTTGGTTAGACTTTTCTTCATCCCTTCCTCCTCCATGAGCGCCCCCAAAACTGCAGGGTAAATAATTTTGGCTTACAATGAACAAAGCTCTGAGGTGATAATGAGAAGCAGTGAATAAACTCTCCATGTCTTACATGGTACAGACTTGAACTCTGCTGAAGGGGCTATATGCAGCAAGGTCAGGAGTGTGATGAAGTGTAAGTTTGGAAGGGGAATCTGCTGGAGAGATAGTATAACCCACTGAGTGATAAGTGCTGACAGACTGGCACCCTGATGTTTGAAGTACTTTCCCTTGCGGCAGAAGTATGTCTCTGATCCTGTTGTGTTATGGCCAGACTTGGTCTGTTTTGAAAGCCTATACTTTCTTCACATGGAGACTCAGAAAGATTCAGGCTGAATGTATTTAACAGAACCCTGAATTTTGGGCCACGGTTAAAGATAAATTTTAAAGATTCGGTATGACCTTCCCAAAAGGCATTTGTAACAATAATCATAAGCATATGTCAGTACACTTACATTATTATTATTATATGTTTAAATTAATGTTTTTCTAATACTTCACCATTAAGTTACTGTGTTTAGTGCACTAGTTCATAGAGAATAAAAGCATTAATTTATGATTTCAAAAGAATGATAAAACAATATCACCGGGGAAGTTCAGTCATCTTATAGTGCTTAACAAATTGGGAGCATTATTCAATCTGTCCAGGCAGGCTCTTGTGCAGTTCCTGTTCTTCTCTGTTTCTTTCCTGTGGGTTTAGCTTGTAAGTGCTCCCAGTATGGCCACACAGGGAGAGGAACTGAAATATGTGAGCGAGACCCAGAGCGGGAGGCAGAAGATTAAGTGAAACGTTCTGGGACCTTCCTGGAGAAAGCTGCTCTGCGCTTTACCCAAACCTTAGTGGTGCAAGTAGTGTCAGAAGCTAGTCATGGATGCTTTGACTAGTATGGGGTCTTAAGAAACAGTAGCGGTGTGTTTTCAGTTCTTTGAGTCAGTTTACTTCAGTTACATTTGCATATTTATATATATAAAAAGAAAAGCATTACAAATTTCATAAATAAAAAAGCTTGGGCAAGAGAAAAAAAGAGATTTTTCTTTTTTTACCTTTAGTTTCTAGTCTAGGACTGGGACAAGTTCTTCATCCCAATTCCTGTATCTCCAGGACAGCAATATTCTGTCACATTTTCAGAAGATTTCTGGTATCTGACATGGCAATTGTATCATCTAGTTTGGTTCTTCGACAAACAGTGATCAGAACACTTCACTACTTTGGAAGACAAGATGAGGCAGGGATGTAACCCTTAATAGTATATGGGACTAATCGGGCCTCTATTTAGCTGCTTGAATACAGAGGGTATATCTGCATACATAATAGAAAAAAATACTGCTTTCATTTTGATCAATAATAATAAAGCACTAACAGACATGTAGATACGTCAGTTTTCAGTGATTTGTAACCATGCTCCCCTCCATTGGAAACAACGAGAAATAACTTACAAGTGCTTTCATTATCAGCATCCCAAAGGATAATTGTCTGCACTTTCATCCCTTCCCACTCTCTAATGTATATGCACTAGGCTGCATTTTTTAATCATGCAATCAGAAAGCATGTGTTCCTCAGGACCTCTGGGTCATTCCTGCAGAGGTTGGACACTAAATGAGAAAGACATCAAGAAAGTAGAAATCTTGTCTTGTTATTTTTAAATAAGCTTAGTAAAATACTACCTTTATTTTCCCTCTGCTTTACAGACTTACTGTGAGAGGCAGGATCACGTTGTTTGCCATCACATTCCAACTGTAGCTCTGACATTTATAACTTTTCAGTTCTTGGTCTTGTAATCTTCTCATTTCATTTATCATGGTATCTCTTTTGTGCAGCATGACATTTTCTTTCATTTCCTCTCAAGTGAGAAGACTGCCGCAATAAGGACCTGTGCACCTAACATTGCCAATATACCTTTCCTTTTGAGTAGCAGTGGAGGTCCTCTCCTACAGCAGAGGACCATGCTCACACATGTCAGGGTTTTATGACATTTCAGGAAACGATACTCAGTGAAGGGCATTACGTAGGGAGTAACTATATTGAGGCTGGGAATGGAGTAGCAAATGTAATTGTTCTAGTCATGTTTTTTTTTTTTTGGTTTTGGAAGCATTTATTTGGTCTGCGTATACCCAAATAGATAAACAAATTATAGAATAGACCTACATTTTTTCCTCCCGTATGGGATCTGATCCTTCACTAGAATCAACAGAAGGTGCTAAGCAGCTCAGATTGGTAGTTTCACTTTCTGGCAGTTACTGTTTCTCTCCGTTGGTTGTGCATGTAGCTTCCAGTGACCAGGCTCCAGCTTCTATCTTTCAGGTACCTAAATTGAATGGAGGTGGGTCTGAACATTAGAGATGTTATCAAATATTTTTACACTAAATTTGTTCAAGACAAGCATTACTTTCATTCAAATTATCTGAATGAATGTGCTAACTAATTATTCTACCACAAGAATTCAGAACTGGGACTAAGACGATAAATTTAATATTTGTGTACTGGTGAACACAAGTATCACCGATATTAAAGAATCATGATGGCCATGAACCTTTTATACCTAATTAGTGCAACTTCATTGAAGTCAGTGGGCACGTACTGGTGTATCACTTACTGATTAGTCTCTGTGTTAGACTGATACAGCTCCATAGTGGAGAGTTTGTTACAAATCTTTATTATAAATCTCTGCTACTTTCACTAAAAATGTGAATACATTCAGTAAAATACAAGGAAGTTAATTGCTGGGAAAAGAATTAAGAAGGAAAAAGAGAATGAATAATCATATAATCACTATTTGCAACTTTAAGATTTTCTGAAGTATTGATTGTCATGATTTAGCCAAAAAAATTGCATTTTCACATTATCATGTTCAGAAATCGCATGATCTCAAGAGGTTTGAATACCTTAAAAGGTATTGAATATGGGCAATAGTATTACCATGGGTAATAGTATTCTCACCAATTTAAGTATTTGACCTAAGTACAAATGTGTCTTCTTAGAAAAGGTAAATTAACATTCATCTTTAATGTCATGTGTGGATTTTAGAACATGGAATCTTCAGCATTTATTTCTCTGTTTGATTCAGTTTTCACAAAGCTTTCGTGTTTAGTTCTGCAACTCATTTGCTCAGGAGAATCAATTTACCTGATGGACATCTCTCGTGTTATGAGACAGCTATATGCCTTTCTAGAGATCCAGTTCATCTTTGTGAAAACAGAGTTAGGCTGTCAGTATGCAGTTGTTTAAAATAAGCTCTACGCTTCACCGATGTGGTGGGTAAGATCATGACATAGTTTACAGATCTACACAGAATTTTAGAAGGAATTCATAGAGATTCCTATGGGGCTTGACCTTGCTGACAGTGTTATTGACATAACTAATTTTCTTCACTCTTACACAATGGAAATCCAAAACACAGCCTTATTAAATAGCCTCACTGAGTTGTAGGAGGGTTACAAATTCTTTCAACCTTTTTTTTTTTTTTTTTTTAATTTTATTTATTAAACAAACACATTTTCCTATTAGGGGAATTTTCTGTGAACAGAAATGGACTAACTATTTGATGCATCATGTGTGATTAAGAAATTTTTCAAATTGAAGATTCTGGAATAAACTTCCTGCTTATTTTTTGGTGGGGAGGGTGAAAAAGAAAAAAAATATGGAAGTAATTCTGGTTTTGATTAAGATGCTTCTGCTGTGACAATTGCTACAACAATTATAAAAAGCTCTGTAGAAATTGAAACTGAAAACTGTGGTGCAAAGGAGGTGATGTTGTTGTGCACTGTGACTCTTATTTTATACTTCACATTTTCTCAGTATTGCAGAGCACAAATTTAGTGCACAGTCTGAAAAAACAAACAGGCCGCTGATCAATGGCACTGCTTGTGTTTTTCTATTCTTGTGAGTGCTTCTGAAGAAACACTAACTATATTATCAACACTATAATTTTGCAGGCTTTTTATTTTTACACCAAAAAAAGGCATGGGTCTGCATTAAAAAAAAAATAAAATTTAAAATTGTATTTCAGATTATATTGGCTTAGTGTATTGAATATGTTCCCAGAGAGATGTCCCAGAATCTATCTTGTTTTGCAGTGATAATTTATAATTAAACTTCTTGTTCTCTGGAGGACCCTTGTTTTGGCTTTCTAAGAGTGAAAATGCAACGTGATAGATGTGTCTTTGTTTTTTTCACCTCAGATGAATGGAACAAATGTCCAGATTCGCCTAAGTTACTGCCAACATGTAATCTTTAAAACTTAAAAAAAAAAGAGCTGTTTGTTAGTTTATTTGAAGGAATTCTGCCAGTATTTGGAAGAAATGTAAATGCAAGAACAAATGGTTATTTAATTATTTTAAAGCACTAGTATTGTATTTATTGGTCTATTGTTTGTGCTAAATTGAGCTGTTGTCATGACGTTAGTCTTCTTAATACAACACACAAATATGCAGTTAATATCCTGAGGATTTTTAAAAAAGTTGTTGCCTTGTCAGATGTCTTTCAGAACTGGTTTTGTTGTAACAGTTGTGTTAGATTGTTTTGTTTGAATGTTGTTCCTATAGTCAGTTCACACAGGGTAATCAGCTCAGCCCTTTTCCACCTCCGATTCTACTAAACCTATTTTACCAAGCCTGAAATGTTCCTCCCGCCTCCTCCTTCTGCAGGTGCTTTTCAGAGAGATGCTCTGCAGCTTCCCAGCAGTGGCACTGGGCAAAGTCCAACCCAGCAGGGCTGAACAGGGCTGTCAGACAGTTAAATCAAGGTCCACAGTTTGGCTTATCAGGTCGAACAGTTTTTGTGAAGACGTTAGCTGAATACCTCACTAACCCATGAGTTCCCCAGCCTTGGCTGTGGCTGATAGCATGCTACTGTCAGAAAGGCAACATTGCCTTTTGGTCCCACTCTGAAATCTCTGCTTTTATTTTGATTGCTCCAATTTGTGGAATTAATGCATGAGGGTTTTGCAGTCAACATCCTCCCTGGAACCACATGTTGGACAAGGCTGAACTAGAAGATACACTCAGGATCGGGGTTAGTCTGACACGCAGGAAAGAATGAGAGGAGTTGTTGCAGTTTTGAAATTTTCTGTCCTCCGACTTGGATATCATACTGGGCCAGATCCCAGTGAATGTATCCTTTAGTTCATTGTTTCCACCTACTGAATTTTAAAAATTAGAACAGACTTTTGAGAGTGACCAGCTCCTTCATTTGTTTTTTTTGTTTCTCTGTCTTTGAGTATACCAGGGAGTCATAGATAACTATCTTCCAGCAGTAGATTTCTAAATTAAATGACAGTTTACAATTAGGTGCTTAACAGGAGCATAGAGGTTTTGGGTGTCTTGTGATTGAGTCTGATAGTCTCCTTGGATAAGACAGTCTGCTAGATGCAGATCTGCATGTTCCAGTTCAACTTTTGCTATTTGGATAGCAAATAATTTCTGTTTTACCTAGGTGTTCCTCCATTTTTGAGAGGAAGACTAACAAGAGGCAATAATCCCTCCCATACCAGTCACTACAGTGTCCTGGGTGTAGGCTTGCACCAGTCCAGCTTGACACAGCTGAATACATGTGCAGTGCTGTTTTGGGGCAGTGCTTGTGGGAACAGGTGCTGGCCTCCATTTTCCTCAGGAGGCTTCATCGTTTCTTGTTCTTATTGACCTTTCATCTCCACAAGTTCTCTTCCACTGTTCAATAGCCCCAGCTATCCCCGAGACTGAGGCTCACCCTTTGCAATGGCACATCATTGCTTTATGGGCAGCTTCACTCAGGTCCCTGTTCCTCTTGCTGGCTTCCTCTCACTGCCAAGGTTGTCCATGACAAATGACAGCATTGTTTCCCAATCTGGTTTCTGAGATTTCTCACCATGCCTCCTGCTCCCAGAGTTAAGCAATTGCTGTTGCACAGCACGCTGAACTCTGCATGACCAGTTTGAGGGATTTCTCAACTGCGGCATCCTGCGGTATGGCACCAGAGCCTGCCTCCAATTAGCTCGGGAGCACAATTCCAGACACATGTACTTGGTTCAGCAAATGCTATTTGTTTGTTGGGTGATGATGTTTTTCTCAGTTTATACTTCATTCATAGCATGAGTGACATTTCTGCAAGAGGTGGTGATGTGTCTCTAGGTCTTAGTTTTTTTCTGGTTTTGGAAATATACATCAAACAGATTTAGCAGTGCACATTAGATAACTTATGTATGAGTAAAATTGCAGTAGATAACCAGGGACTTATGAATTAAATTAAACAAATATAGTCACTAGGTTTTAAAAACAATATGGCATTACTGTGATGAAAGAAATAATTTTGATTCAAGGATGGAATAGATCCTGGTTTTAAATTTAATTTTATATTACTGTTTTGTGATTATCATTGTTGGATTATTCATGGGACTTAAATGCACACCTTTTAAAATGAAATGTAGAAATATTAATATTTAAACAATTCATTTCAAGATCACTAGGTACATTATTACTTCATCTAAAAGACATTTTCATTTTTGCTTTGATCTTCTTTGATCTCAAACAGATAGCAACCAGCTTTCAGTAGTGTCTCTTCACAATGTTTCTTTTTCAATATTCCCATGCCTTGGACTAAATTGCTTCCAGTGAAGATGTTCAGTGGCCCAAATGACAGTATTTGAATTCTGAATTTGCTGGATCTCTATTCCTGGTTTTTCTTTTGGCCTATTTTCAGATTATAATGGGAAAGTAGATAAGCTTCAGGGAAAAAAAAAAAAGAAGGAACGTATATTTAAGCATGTTAGCCCAATAATACTATGGTGCAGCATCAAAAGAATAAAGCTGTGTGTTTCTCCAGCACCCTGAGAAGAATACCTTTTTTAAACCCTTGCCTCTCAGAGATTTATATTCCTGTGGGAATGTAAGTGATACCAAGGGCAGCAGCTTTTGAGTACAGCTGTAGTTATCATTAGAAGAGATAAGTATGTGAAGGAATTTTGATATTTCAGCCATGCTTTGATATCAAAGGTCTCTTCTGTGAAATACAGAACTATGCCAACAAAAATATAGGTGATCATTGTTTGGTATTTTCTGCTACATTAAAAAAAAAAAGCCTCTAAAATGCATTCTGTTTCTAATATGTAAGAAATAAGATCATAAAAAGATGGAAACTCATAGTCAGGTGCTGTGAATCACAGTAATTCCCTGTGGAACAAGACACACATATACATACCTTGTATGCCTATATCTGAGTATGCACAAGTTACTTTTCTGTGAATCTTGTCATTTATAGCCTTAGGCTATTATGGATATAAAAATCACTTTAAAACTGCTTTTACATTGGCAGTCAGAAGTTTGATTCAAATACATTGAAAGAAATACAGAAAAGTAGGCATTTCTGAGATTCTAGAGTTTACATATTACAAAGCAGTAGAGAGTGTATTCCTTACCTAGTAATATGAAATTATAGAAAAATAAGATTTTCGTATAAAGTGAAAAAGCCTAGCAAATGAATGAATTGTTTGAAGTACTGCCTTTAGCTTTCACAGATTTCATTGAGAAGTGGTCACCACAATGAAGAAGGTGCTCAATATCCTCTGCAGGATTGACCAAAGCAATGAAATCTGTGCTCTGCATACATGATGAAACATTAAGACAAAGCTGAAAGCAAGCCCATGTTATATTGAGAGGTTCCATGTTCGTTGTAACTCTGGTTTCATCTATTAGATTTTCTTTTTTTTATGTGTGCGGTGCTTTTGCCATATACCAGTCTCAGAACTTTGCGCCCTCCGCTTTGACAAGAGGCTGTGGTGTAAAAGTAGTGGGAAGTGAAGCTTTAGCAATATCCTTTCTCCTTTTGCCATTCTCACAAACCAAAACTTGGAGACTCTCTGGAGCCATTTACCAGCATTTACAGCCAATGTCTACATTTTAAAAATTATTTTTAATCATATTCAACCAATTGGTCATATTAATAAATCTGCTATCCAACCATCATTAACCTAAGAAATAATGCAACCTAACTGTATCGTGTTTTTCCTACTGGAAAATCTTGTCTATCTTTTTTTTTGTTTTATTTATTTTTATTTTATTTTTCTGAGGGCAGAGTGGATTCAGACATAGTACCTGCCAAACTTGGAGAGTCTTCAGACGTAGGTTCCAGTTTTTACTAGTCTCTAGTGTGTTGTGGATCCAGATTCAGGCATTCTAACTTTGAACATGCTGATATTTTTTAGCCGTTTAATATTTGGGAGTCAAAAGTAATATTGGCATGGAGGAAAATAAAAAAATGCAGTCTATAAGCCCATGAAAGAATGTTGTTGCATTATAGCTGCTTAACAAGTTACCATACATCAGCTGAAGTACTGTAATTGTCTGTCCATGTACTTGAGCTTGCCCAGAGTGAGGTAAACATCCATGTGCTCCAGGGATTACTCATTAAGTGAAGCATTATGTTTTAGTACTGAGAAGTCTCTGCTGTCCTTCCATTATTTTCTACTTTAAAGACAAATTTACTTTTCATAAGAGTAATGTTAATTATGTGGTTTGCTGGGTGTATATGTTGGATATTTTTCAATTGCTCGTGCAGACTGTAGAAAAGCACATACATATGTGTGCACACAACATTTTCCCTGCTATAATTAGATATTTCTGACACTTTGCAATAGCAGTATCAAAGCCAAATTGTAGCTACCTTTGGAAAATCTTAAAAGTAGCTGTAACTGAAAAAGGAGGTGTAACTTTTCTGTTTTAAAACTTAAAGAAGATTTTTTTTTTTAGAAAGTGTAATGTTTTCCACCATTGTTTTAATGTAAGTTTTTGATAAAAAAAGCCACAGAATTTTTGAATATGTGTATTTTTTGAAACAGCTCTGAAATTCACTAGGCAATGATAGAATTGCCATTACGTTATCATGAATGACTGTAGATACAAACAACTTGGAACTTGACTTTTGATAGTTATAATCAAAATAACTAAATAATTTTTAATTCTAAATAAGTAAATACAACTAATTTGATCCTTTGGAATAATTACAGTTTATAATAGTGAGTTGAAAACTTTGTTGATGTTATAAAAGGAAAGGAACTTTTTTCTATAGGGCTCACTAGTATTTCTGAGATGTAACCCATTTGGATATTTACTACCTCTCATGATTCACTACGTGGGATATTGCTAAAGAAGCTGTATTCTGACAGGCCCTTAAATTAAGGACTATGCATGTATGAAGTATAAGTGTGAAGTATATAAAGTACAATTGTTTTTCTATATTTATATTTGTCTACTGATCCACTAGAATATAACAAACTCAAATGAGGACTCGCTTTCATGAGCGGTAAATTTCAAGTTCTGACTCACTGACTTCATGACAGTAAAAATTCTCCAGTGGGAGTACTACGTTCATCATGTCTTAACATAAAGTCCAGGAGTCAAGGAAATGCCTGACTGGAATAAACAAGTAGCTGCTTTAGTCTGCCATTCTGGCACCAAGAGTGGGTAAGACCAGATATTTCAAGGGAAGGCATAAATCTTCCCAATTTTACTGTTCTAAATTGCAAGATGCTGTTTCTTACAGCACTGACACCTTGAAACATGAAGATTAATAGAGCTTATAACTGTATTTCCACATAGTTTATAGTGTAAATCTTAAAATACATATCTTAAATTATTTATCCTCACAATTTTGAGAACAGAAGATTTTAAAGATATATTATCAACTTGTGAGAAATTAAACACACACACCCTCTTTTACTTAATTTATAATGAGAGTAAAAGTTCTGGATGTGGAAAAACCTGGCCATTTCAGTACAATAAAATTGAATTTTGCTGCAAAGTGAGAGAGGGGACCTTGTCAGGGAGAGAGGTGACAGAGCTACCCAACTGCTGGGTACTGAGGTGCTTTTTCCATCCTACTGCCTTAAGGTATTCACCAAGAACAATGAGTGAAGTCCTTCTGCTACTGGTGTTGAGCCTCTGTTCACTGTGAAACCTGGAGGATTTCTCTTTCACTGATTTAAGCTGTGATTTTGCCCCACCTATGTATTTGCCAACCTTGGCAAAAACTTCTTCGGTAGAATGTTCACAGCTAGTCCTGGATTCTGACCAAAGATTTAACTGTGAAATACTACATCTCATCTTGTGCAGTGACCATAGCAGGATATTTTTCTTCAGCAACAAGAACTCATTGGAGCTGATGGCTACTATCACCTTCTTAATTTTCTCTGAGCAATTTTCTTTCAATTTCCCAGCTACTCTGCAAGTCTATTATACAAAGTAAAATAATGAGGTAGCATGCGTAACGCCTCTAATGTTAAAACAGTTGGATGATCATCACAAATAAATCAGAATCTTCTTATTTTTATTGCCTAGTGGGATCTACTTTCTGGCAAATACTATAGAGGTGGTGGTATACGAGGGGAAATTAATATGTTGTCACATTGCATTGTTGGTATCGGAAGTGGTTCTTCACACATTGGGTAGTAGACATAGAAAATTGTTTGCCAGATGGTGTTGCAGATGCAAGAATTTTACAAGGGCTCAAAGGGAGGCTGGACAAGTACTTGAAAGTGATATCGACTTGGGGGTTACAAAATAGACAGGCCACAATAGGCTCAGGAAATCTCCTGAGCTGAAAATAGCTGGAGAGAAGAGGGAGAACTAAGGGTGGGGAAATATCATATATAAATGTTCTATTCTTATTCTTCCTTACACTTACTGTTGAAAACAGACTGCTAGACTGGATGAGCCTTCAGTCTTGGCATTACAAACATTTTTAAATTCTTATTTAAGTAAGGAGTTGTTGTGTGAGAGGGTTTTTCTGGCACAGGAAATGAATGTTGAAGGTGGAGAAAACCCAGAACTACTTAAATGTAGAAAATCAGTAATGTGTTTTGTGATACATATTGCTAAGGAAAGCAAATTGAGAGATAACTAACTTTAATGTTGAAAGAAGCTCAAATGTGATTACTTTCTCAGTTACTGACTGCATAGGTTTAGTCTTGCTTTTTTAGCTTTTCCATTTCAACTTATATTACTGTAAGGAATAGATTTGCATTGTTTTCTTGGTGATTTCTCCTGGTAATTCTCCAAGTACATACATAAGGCATTTGCTGATCTAGCTGCACATCTCATACACCCTATGTGCTGCTTTCTAAACCTATAGCCACACTTAAGTACCATAACTTGCATTACAGTACACATATACTATCAATAAACAAAGAAACAATCAACTGTAGCAGCTAAGTCTGCTAAAGATGTTCCTCTTTTTCAGAAAGGAGGTTGTTATGTGGAACGATTAAAAGGGGTATGGTCAATTCATGGTTCATGAGTCAATACAGTGACTCATAATATTGAAATTTATTATGCACATAAGGCATTTATTTTAATCTTGTTTTTTTCATTTGTCTCATCCTTTGTTAGGATTGGCCTTGCATGCTGGATTCTTATCTTTTTATTGTTTTGTGTTTTTTAATGTTTATACAAGCACTTCTGAAAAACAAGAATGTGGCTGAGGTGCTTCCAAAGGAATAGAGATGCCAAGGTTTGAGTGGGCTTTTTGAATTGACTCACTCTGCGTGTCCTGACTGCCAGAGCTGAGTTATAACTTGTAAATGTCACTGGAAACAGCCTATTTCTTATCATCCATAAAATGTAAATTTGCCTCTGGCAGAATTGTTGTTGCAAAAAAAGTTTTAAAAAAATGTATGGTTATCGGTGTTATTATTGTTGTTCTTAATATGATGAATGTTAATGCTGATGGTGAAAATTATAACTGTCCTTACTCCTAAAATTGCTCTACTTATTATTAAGATGAACAAAATTCTGCTGTGATGTTTTTCTTTGCATATTTTAATGTTTTGGCAGTTGGTATCAGCCACAGACTTGTATCAGCCGTCTGAATTAACTGCTTGCTGATCATTAAAGTGATTACAACCCACAAGCTTATAGATACTCTAGAATCTGTCAAGAAAAAATGCTGTGAGAACGGATTTTTCCAGAAAGTCCATCTGAAAGAAAAACTGCTTTTTGCCTCCTCACAGTTCATTAATGGTGTGAGATGATAGCAGTTTAGCAATAATTTTCTTGGTACAAATTGTTAGTCATCTTTGTTCTTTTTAGATTATGCTTTCAGTGGGCTTTTTTTTTTTTTGTCATTAATGGCACTTCTGTCACCATATGACTTAGTTAATCACAGATCTCCAGAATAACAAAACTCACAGTTTACATGTATGTGTCTATGTTTTTCCTGAGTTCCGGAGAACTGTGGCTATTATGCGTGTCCTAGAAAGGGAGTTGTGAAACCTCACCCTGCATTGCATATTACTCAGAAAGAATTAGCAATGAGCTCTTTCTGTGCCTCAGGAGGAGCACAAAGCAGCTGTAGTGAGACTAAGGGTCTAGACATCTGATCTCATTGAGGATGGAGGATGGTCAGCACAACAGAGAAAATGTTCGATAGCTTGTCAATTCATGACCCTAAGGTCTAAGAGACTTCCATTCCCTCAGACAAATGCTGATCCCCATTAATATGAATGGTTGAACTTCATTTGACATCAGTCAGTCCTGGGTCTGAGTGCAAGTACATTATTCCCTGTGCCATTAATGCAAGTCACATACCCCAGCTGAGCAGACAAGGGAAACAGAGTTTCCAGTAGTCATTGTTGGTTTGCTTTTGCAGTACTGTGTGAAGATGGTCAATAGGTTTATTCCTCTGGAACGGCGTTCCATGCTTCAGTATCTTCAGGATATTTGTTGCATTTTGTAAAGGTCATCTTTACAAGTTTCATCACCTGTGCATGTTTATTTAAAACTGATACGCTGTGTCAGGTAGCCCATTTGACTGGGTAAAAAGAAGCATATCATGTTTAAGACAGTGACATCAATAACTATTAATTAATATAATCTAATTCCATTCCTTATTCACTTCAAGTACTGCTAGGATGACTACTGAGTACACTTAGCATCATTAGTAGGAAAACATTTCCTCTGCAAAGACTCAATAATGTATGTACTAATTACTGTACATTTTAAATTAAATGTATGAAAGGTATTACATAAGTTTTAAAAACTACATCTTATTAGTGTTTTATTCCTCTCCAGGCACAGGAATTTCAGTTTTGCATTGCAGATTTAAAAAGAAAAAAAGGATTAATTTGTTTAACAGGTTATTACCTATCTCTTCATTTTAAAGGTTGTTACTGTTTAGTTTGTCGAAGGACCCATGAACCAAGGTTCTTTTTGAACAGCTTATATTTAGTTTTTCTGACAATTTATTCCTAGTAGTTCTGTTTTTCTAGTTCTTTGTGAAGAAATTTCCCTTCACAGGATCTGTCCATGTAAGGCTTTTGTATAATACATGCTCATTTAGTTAGTTGTTATATTTGCAAGCTCCAGCTGCAGCCTTCACTCTCTAAATCTGTCATTGAAGGATTTTGTTTTAAATTCTGCCTGGCTTTGTTTTCAGATGTCTCTGAATTCCTCCCTGTGTTGAGTCACAGCTGTGAAAAGAGAAATCTACCTCTTTAATTCAAGAGGTCAGTGGTTTAAAAGCACTAAAACCCAGTGGGGAATAGCTTAAGAAAGATAGTTAATCATGATGATCCCAAGGGGTTTCATAAACTTACATAGGCTCATCTGCCATGAAGAGTCCTGGATATCTTCAAGCCCTGGTTTCTTTGGGGGGATGCCTGTTTTACCAGAGAGGGGGATCGTCTATAGAACAAGCACCTGTGGTGGATGTTTGCCACCTGCTCAGCCATGGCTCTGGAAACACAACTTAATCTTCTCCACCACATCCCTTTTCTAGCTAAGCTGGTGTGGAGACCAAATCCTTTCTAGTTATTTTTCTCCCACAACCTTGAGAAGCATTTAATGTAGTAATTATAGTGGCTTCCACTTCTTGATGCAACTGGGAAATAATAGACTGGTGGGAAGGAGTTGCTAATTTGGACAGAGAAGAGAGGTCAGGCTGGAACACACAGCTGATATTTTGTCTTCTGGGTGAGCAGAACTCATTGGCTTGGTTTAGGTGGACTACTGATATTTCTTACCCAGCTTCCTCTTCTAGCTCCACTGGGGGAATCCTGGAAGAAATCCCCTTCTTGTCTCATCAGTACAGACAAAAGCTGTATTTCAAATACAATGTCAATAATTTTGATGCTCAGTTCTGTGTTTAGTTCTCATGGGATGGGCAAACCAGGACTGCGCGAGTGAACAATATCTGGCAGCCTTGAGACTTTGCATTAATTTATATAGCTAATGCAGTGTCTGTACCTATTCTGTGTGTACTTCACTTGTTCCATGCACATGTTGCTATTCTTGATTCAGGGATTTATGATCTGCTTGTGAATCAGCTCTTGAATTGCTGCAGCTTTCAGACAGTTTTATGAAAGCAAAGCATTCCTGATTTCAGTCAGATTTCAGTAGTAAAGGAGTTGATTTGTAAGCAGATCAGGCAGGCGTTACGCTCATCAGAAGAGTTTTTGGAAAGATAAGGGTGATCACTAGAGAGTAGGAAAAGCCATTTGAGGTCTGTCAGAGCCTTAAGTTGATCAGTGGAAACGTGTTGGATGTTGCTGAAGACCTTCAATGTGTGATCCAGGTCAGTCATTCCTTGTCCATTAGCTGTTAAAAGAACTAATAGAAAAATTTAGGTTGGGAGGGACATCAGGAGGTTGTATGGTCCCATTTGAAGTTCAAAGGATGGTTAACTTCAGCTCAGAGCTATGTCCAGTCAAGTTTCGAATGTCTGCAAAGATGGAGAATCCACACTTCTCGGAGCCCTTGTTCCAGTGTTGACCATCCTTGTAGGGAATGAAGCCTCAGAACTTCCTCAAGATTGAGACTGCCTCATTGTCTTAGGCAACAAGTGTCTACTGGGGAAAAGGAAATTAGAGGTGGTATTTTACATCCCACTTTTTTTGTATTAATCTTCTGGTTATGGCAACTCCGCAGTAACTAGCTGGTTAACTGTCTAAAAAGATGTGCTATTTTTCAGTGAAGTATTGATTCATATGCACTCTGTGTCCTCACTTTGTCCTCACGAGACAAAGGAAAGTTATTGTGGTTTTAAACAAAAGTGGAAATAGTTCTGTGTTGAATGGAGGTGGTGATGCCTGAATTCTTGTTTTCTTTTTCAGTATGGCTGTTTCAGATTCCAGGAACTGTCATGCTAGAACCCTTCACTAAGCAGGTTAAAAATAGAGCAGCAAAAAAACTCTATTACACCAAGTATAAATTGATTTCTGCTACAACAGAAGGAGAAATTTCTTGTAGGATCTGATAACAGCATGTTCTAACCCTTGAAAATGGTAAAATTGGTGATCAGTGAACACAGGAGTGTTAAAACTTTGATAACCTGCCATCTGAACACACACTGGTCGTGCATTATTCCTTATGCAGCTGTGTGAAGTTATGTTTATGGAAAATGAAACTGTGATTGCTTGTAATTTTTTACAGTTTGCACAAGGGCTTAAATCAAGAATAAAACACTGGAAGCAGTGGTATGTGAGTCATGGATCTCACCGCAGGAATCACAGCCAGCAGTCTGTAGTCCCTGGTGAGAAGGGTGGCCGGGTGACTAAGGCTCTGCCTGGATGTTGAGGGGATGTGGGTACTGGTCTTAACTACTGGTGTGATCTTATGCAAGTGATGTCATCTCCTATGGTAACATTAAAAAAAAAAAATCAATTAACTCCTAATGGCAAGGACAGAGGATAGAGACTAGAGGCATTAAAGCTTTTAAATTGCTCGGGTGCTGTGGTGATACATGAGGGAAACCCATCAAGAGGAATAGGTTTACATTGAGTTAGTGAATTGTGTGAGCTTACAAATGGGACGTATTACAGTGGCTCTGCTGGTTCCCTTTCACACATCCTCCAAATGTAAATGAAATCAAACATTTAAAAAAACCTAGGAAGAAAGCAAATGCGTTCAACCTAATAATATAATAACTGGGTTAATGTGCCCACACAGATCACTGCACTGCAGTGTGCACGTTCATAGGTGTGTCATTTTACATATCGGCTTCACAAAATGTTGATCCAAAATTAGTTGGACAATGAATATAAAAAACCCTCTTCCAATAGAGTTCAAGTGTATAGTCATGAATTATTAAATCAAAATTTGTTGGAAGTGTAAATTAAAATCCTTCTGGCATGTGTCTCCCCATACTGTAGTTTATATATTAAAGCCCTATAGACTGTGCTCTACAGAGTTCACTGACAGTGCATTGAATAATGAGGCCATACGTTGATGAAAGGAAATCTATGAAAATATGCCATTGGATATACAGCAAACAAATTTGATCAAAGCCCAGCTGTCATCTGAAGTGCACATTTTTAAACCGTCAGTAAACTGTATTACCCTGGATTCTTTTGAAAACTACTGGGTCAGAGTTTTACACAGCTGACAATTAATTAAGTAATACTGGCAGTTAATGAAACATTCTAGCAGGATTAGTACAATAGAAATTATTCAAAAAGTGGTTAATTATGTTAAACGGCCAACTACAGCATACAGTTGCCTGTCCTAAATATTTGTCTCATTCTAATTTTCTCTGAGAATCCCGCAGACAGCTTTTAGATACAGCTGAGAAATCCATGAGTGCCTACAAGCATTTAAGCAAAATTCCCAACTCGTTGGCAGTACTTTTCTGCTCACATTAGATAAATCTAGCTATAATTTATAGCACAATAAAGTATTTGCTGTGAAATGAAATTAACATTATAAACATATTTGTAAATGCAAATCTTTGTTCCTTTATTTCTTTCCGTTTTGAGGAGGGTTTGTTTTGGGGTTTTTCTGGTTGGCTTTTTTATAGTAGGGTCTGCTGTGTTATGATTGTATGGATGGGCTGGGTAGCTGTGGGCAGAACCAAGGTGTTTCTGCCTGCACACAGAGTTGGCTGTTTGGTGGTGCCTTTGATGCTTGTATAGCTGAAATGTGTAATATATTGTTGTACAGTATGCAATTAATGGAGCCATACAACAGTAGGAGCTGGCTTAGGTATGAATTGCTTGGATCAAGGACAGAAGAGCCCTACCTACTTGCATCTATAGATATATCCATGCAGATATCTCACTGGCTATATGCTTTCAGAGTATGTACTATTATTTACCTTGCTGCTGTGTTGTGCGTAGCAGTAAGCCTGAACTTGATTCATGACAAATTTCAGCAGAGTGCTGCACTATCATCCCATCAAGCTGGATTTTTCACAAGCATGCAAAACACATGGTAGGGCAAGTCTCCGTGCAAGTAACTGATCTGTAAAATACCCCATTGCCAGTAGATACTGGTGACCCCAGAAATACCAGCTAGCCCAGACCTCTGGTAGTTGAATGTCACTGCTAGAGGACTCATGCTCCAGCCCTGCAGATGTTGGAAGGTATCCTATGAAAGGAGGTGTAGAGAGCAGTTTTTCCATAGCAAAACACTGGCAAGAATTCCTGGAGGTGAAAAAGAGACTGTAATCCTTCCTTTGACTTGGCCATTGTAGGTATATGTTTCTTCCAGCAAAAGAGTGGTAGTTGCAGGGTCAGTGGTTTAGCTGGCTTGACAGTGCTGCCTGGGGTTAATTCAGGTTTTAGCAGGACAAATGCAATCTGTTAGTCTTTAAATGTTTGGGCACATCTCCCCAAAATGAGTATTTCTTTTCTCTGATGGCCGTCATGACACTTTTCTGGCTTTTCAATATTTTCTCAACAGCAGACCAAGGCTGTTCCACAGGAAAAGCTTCCTGCATGCATTCACTCCCTGTCTACTTTATTCAGAGCTGAGCCAAGCCACCCCAAGTGCTGCAGGTGGTAACAGACATTTTAGGGAAAATTGTCTGGCTCTCTTTGAAAACCTTCAGATGTCACGGTACTGAGCAGGAAGCGGTTTTCATATAGTCTACCTTTTCATTAGTGTCTCTAGGAATTTTCTTCCTAAGGCCTTTTCCTTTTCTTGGATACCAAACTTACAAAACCCTTCTTAGAATCACTTTTCATAGCTTGAGAAGTTTTTTTGGTCTGCTGGGGAAACATGCTGTACTTAAAATAACGTAACACTGAGGTTTGGCTTACGGTTCCTTTTCATTCTTATATGTTGCTAAATTGTGCCATAGACTGCTTTCTTCTTTGGCTTGTGTTTTTCATTTATTTATTTATTTTTTAATGATCAGACATGTAGGGTGTTCTCATGTCATTCTAAATAAAGAGCCTATGGGAAACTGTTATTACAGACATAATATCTGAAGTCACAGTTCCTTTCACCAAAGGAAGGAAAAAAAAAGGAAAAAATCCATCTGAGATGCATATGCATATAACTTTAGAGAGAAAGGTGTGGAGATATTTATGTATGGAAGATATCAGTTGCACATCTCACTGGTAGGACATTTTATTCATCTGCCTACCTCCTCTGCAGTATCATTATCAGATGACAAGTTGCTTTCCATTCCATCCTTTCTCTTGGACAGTAGACATTGTGCTTGAGAAACAGGCTATAGAATATAAAAGTACAGGTCTGATTTTCTTTTTCTTCTTTTAAGGAGACACAATACACAAAGAATTAGAGTTAGAGAGCAGTATTTGTTTTATTGTCCGTCTTGGATTTATGCATTATGTGTCCAAAAGATGCAATGCCACAGATGAAACTTCTCAGAATCATGTTTCTAGTGATATATAACATGTCTGTGTGCACGACTGTCTTATCTGTTACATTCTGAAAGATTTTCTTCTACATCTTTGAGAAATCTTTGGGTGTAATCCTGACCGCACTGACACTGACCTGAAAAATATCCTGGGATCTTTTGAGGATAAAGTGCTCATTTCCTATGTGTATAATTTTAAGTGCCCAATAGTAAATTTCATGGCCAGATAAGCTCTTCATAGGAGTGTGACTCAGACCACTCTGGAAAGGTTACCCATTCTTACCAGTATCATCTCCAAACAGACTACACGTCTTTTAGAAGTGCTTCTGTCAGTAGACTAGCTTCAGAAAGATGCAGAAAATTATAAAAAATAAACCAAATAAGTGAGTTCCTGCATTCTTCTTCTCTCATGTTTTACTTTCTTTGTCTCCATTTTTACTTTAACTTGAGTTTATCTTAATGAACAAAAAATCCAATGTAATCCTCAAACGTATTTTCTACCCATTGGAGAGCTTTATTTATTATCAGATGGTTCTCTGCAATAAAAACGGATTTTTTTCTGACTTTTTGTTCCCTCAGTTGCATCTTCCTTGTCTCTCAGTCCCTTTGTTTTTATTTGCTCTACTTCTCTCAAGTGAGAATCAGAGCAGAGATTTTTCTTGCCTTCCAAATTACTGGTGTTGAATGGCTAGAGTACAAATCCCGTGAGGAGCTCAGTAAAGCTAAAGTCTGTAAAACTTTGTAAACCCCACTATAAACTAGGTTATGCATCATATCAGTCTTTACTCTTCATCTGGATATTTAACAATAGTAAGGTCTGCTTTATGGCAAAATCTTATCTACACCAGATATACTAAAACCAACGATTTAAGCAAAACAAAATAAAACAAAAAAATCACCTACTGTAGGCTCATGTAATTTTTTTGATTCTACCATTATCTTTTTATTAAGTAATTTTTGCTAGTATTGGGAAGTGATGTAACACTGATCAGGGGTTTTGTAAAAAGAAGTATTTTTCAAAATCCTGGAAGAGAACATTTGCTGCACTATAAACAGCACAAAAGCTACTTAATAAACGGGAGAATAGTGATGAATAATACTGTTTACCAGTTCTTGGATGGAGTTAGCTTTAAACTGAGATGTAACAATGAAGAGAAGAGCTTCTCTGCCAAAGAATATATCAACAGACCATCTATCTGAGGGGTACAAGAACATAGTTTCATTGTGCTCTGGATGAATATCATGTTTGTTATTTAAAAAATAAGTTAAGGATGATAAGTAAGTCTGGAGATATAATTTTATTTTTAGTCTATTTTATTTTATGAGTTATTAATCTGACTCATGAATGCTTGTAGTTTTCCCTCTTATTAATACAAAATATTAGATATTCAGTTCATGATTATAGCACAGTTTTGAACTACAGACAATCATAGTAATTTTCCTCTTGGAATATGTGTGATAATTTATAGATGAGTCAGCTACAATTAAATGCATTGGAAACATATATTTGTATATTTGCAGTTAAAATAATGTGCTTTAAATTTGTATGCAGATATATAAAGTATGTGTACAATATGAGTAAACAGATAGTGTACCTTTCAACACATTTGAATTGTGGGTGGGGTACTTTTTGTTTCTTTTTGCACCTAATTAGTTTTAAATTCTTTAAAGCAATATGTTTGTCTAACAGGCTAAACATGCTATTTGGTTGATGTTTGCAAGGGACATCTTTTACTCTCTTCTCATTCCATGGAAAAATAAAATAAAAACCCAAAGATCTCAGACAGGAATAGCTGAGGAGAAGAAAGAAAAACTTGGGCATCAGAGATAATAGTTTACATATTGAGAATAAATAGCCTAGGTAACTTATTCACCCTACTTGTAAGTCCATAGTGACTATCAGACATTTTTGCCATTCTGTTCTAGTTTTTTTTAATCAACATGAGCCAACTCAAAGGTTGCTGTAGATTTTCGGTAGTTACTTTAAATTTGTAACATTGCTATCAGATTCAGTATAACTGAGCCATACCATTTGGTTAATTGCTCTTTCTATATTTTCTGCATACTGTTTCCATTGTCTTCTTTATTGAGGTACAAAATTCCGAATTTTAAAATGGCCTCGGAAAACTAGTATTGGAGACAGATTTTAAATTATCCTCCAATTCTGTATTGGTTTTTGTTGTATAATTAAGCTGAGCGTTATATGAACTACTCTTAAAAAAGTGTGTGTTTGCAGATGGGTCACAGTCCTTTCAGCTCTGGACTTTATGACGCCAGGAGAAGTCAGAAACCTACACAGTGTTTGTGAATGCAAGATTTTGCATTTAGATAGGTTTGAAGTGAATAATCTGAAAAAACTCCCATAAGCACAGAGCTCCCTACTGTCTGTCTTTTTGAGAAGGCTGAAGAGCTCTGTTTATTGCAACAAAGGGCCTGGAATAAATTATGTTTAGTAAATTGGCTCCAGGTTTTCCTGTTTCAGACAGTAGCTTCGAAGCAATCTGTTTTATGGGCTCAACTGAATCTGACCAATTGCAGGGAGGTGATACCTCCTTTCAGGGACGTGACGTCACACATGTGCCAGTTACCTTTCTCTAGCAAGATGGCAGGACACCAGCAGATCAACATTTTGTCTTTTGGCAGTTTTAACCTGCAGCCCGTTTTATGAGCCCCACAGGGAGGTCCTAGCAGGATGGAGCCAGGCTTCTTGGCCCCTCTCCAGCATCGTGCCTCCACCCCCGCGTGGGGCAAATAAAAGCTCCTTTATTCCACTGGAAATACCCCTATTTCAGCAAGGTGTGTGCATAGCTTCCTTCCCCAGTTGGTCTTGCAGGTGATAATTAATACAGTGCAGATATTTCCTAGCTGAAGCCAAGGTGGGAAAGCAGCTTTAGCCTCAGCATTTTTCTTTTCAGACCCTTTTTTCTCATTTTTTTTGGGTCTGTTCATGATGAGGAAGTTTTAGAGTGTGTTGGTGGTTAGCAGAAGTATCGAAGGCCTAAAGGAAATAATAATTTTTCCTCCTCTGACAAAACTCTTCTTACTTTTGAGAGGAGGAAAGAACGAGGGAGTTGGATTTGCTTTTAGGTTTTATTTCTGTTCATGGGTCTGATTGCTTCTGAGCAGCATGACTATGGCTCTTTTCAGTGCAGGACACTGATTGACATTGCATATGTTACAGAGAGGAAGGATATTTCCTGAAGATTAATGGCCAGTTAGTTGGTCTGAAGTTCATTAACCTGAGCTAGTCATTAGACTGCTGGAAGGACTCTGTGTGGAAGCTAGAATTGTATTAGAAGATCATCATAAACTAAAAATATATGTGACAATCTGGCTAGATCACAATGAATCTGGGACGAGACGGGGTTGGCTCGAGCTCATAGAACAGCTGCCTCCAGTGTAAACTAACGGCCTTGTGTCAGGAATTAAAGCAAATGGTTTTTTACAGACATTATTCAAATAAAAGCGGAAAGAAAAAAAAAGAAAAAAAAAGAAGGAAAGTTTCCATTAGCAAAAGAACCCTACCTAAAAAAATGATGTTGTGAGGTATGGCCAAAGGGCCAAGTTTGGTGCTGGTCTTCAATCAATTAAGCACATGACTATGTGTTTAGGCAACATTTTTTTTCTGTAAGTGGCAAATTTAGTCCTGATTATTCACTGTACTTTGCCTTGAGCAAATAAGCCCCAAATCTTCTAGTGAAGTCCCTATTGGCTGAGGCCCAGACCCTCAAGCCGTGACTTCTCAGCATATTTGCAGTGAGACTGGCTCCCTCTTAATTGCTTCTTTTTGAAGTATGGTTTGTCTCTATCATCCCACTGAAGATGAACAGGGCTGATGTCTCTTGTCTTAATATAGTCCTCCCCCTCCTCCCTCCTGCTCTTTTCCCCTTCTTCCCCCCAAAATAGATTTCTTTAAGGTGATATAAGCCTATGATAGTCTAGTCAACAGCAGTCACTCATAGTCCAACCACAAATAGATGTACAAGTAGAGGTACAGAAATTAAGGACCTTCTCTTAGGATCTTATACTCTAATGAAGGGAAGGAAAGATGAACCAGAGGCATTTCATGTTTGTTTTTTTTCTTTCCTTGTCATCTCATGGATATGTAGTGGCACTTGACCAAAAGTAGTGCATTCAGACACTGAATGTGAGTGTTGAGGAAGGGATTGAGAAGAAAGAAGCTCAGTGTTCTGCGATAGGAATGATGCTTTGGGCGTTTTGCAAGTTGTTTCCTTCTCTCTAGTGCCCTTCCTGCACACTCCCTTGTCTTTTGCTGTTGACAGAAGGTCTGGAGGCTCAAAAAACCCCAGATTCATCTCAGAGAGGTTTCCTCTGGCAGAAAGAACTGAAGGGGTCCTTTTCCAGTCCCTTCATGCCAGGAAGGATGTAGTGTCTGCATCATGAGGTGCTAAATTGGTTCTGGATGCCTCTGTGGCTGACAGAGGTGCTCTGGCACCAGTGCTGCAGCGAACTTGTGCCAGACCGGAGGAGAGGCTCAGGGGCCACGAGCTGTGGTGCATCTCTCATGGGCTCCCAAGGAGCCTTTCCCTTGATGTCTGTGCAAGTGCTGGCTGATGTGGGCACTAGGATTACTCTTTGAATCAGGCAGTTTCAGTACCTTTCAGAAAAGAATTTTCATGGCAAGTCAGGAGCCATTAATCTCACCGCTAACCATAACATTTCCTTACTCCTTGATTTACAGCATTACTCAAACACCGACATTTGTCATTTCACTATCTCCCTTGACCTCTGGTATCATGCACTTGCAGGGGCAGGATCTGGTCCCACAAATATTTTCATATTCTGATCTCTGTGATTTATTAACCATCAAATTCTGCCTTCAGAACTCAGGATGCCATTTCAAATAATTTCATATGCAGAAGTGGAGTTATTGGGCAAAAGGGATCTCTTATAACTGAATACAAACAGGACAGCAGGCTTGCTGTTGCTGCTTTCTGTTCAGCTACTGTGGTGGCTGTGTGACCTTGAGGAAATAGGTTCACTGCAGTTTTATGATTCTGTTTTTGCTCAGGGAAAATAAGGACAGTGATAATTACTTTCATTTATGAAACACTAAGATTTATGGAATATGAATGACTGTTATTAAGTGAAAAGTGTTGCAAAGCTGACTTGGTTACACACTGTGCTAACAAAGTTCCATATCAGCCCATTGACCTCAGCATGAACCACTCATTAAAGTTTATAAGACATTTTGGTGGGTGAATTGAGGCAGTTATTCTGCTGGAAATATCATACTGAAAGCACATTTAAATCCATCAGCCGCATTGACTTTTTTTTGTATTAAAACTAAGCACAACTGCTTGCTCTATCCAATTTTCTTAGTTTATTTATGAAAGTTTATAATGGGTGTGTACTCACTGTTAACCCAGCTTGTACACCCATGGTATCTGAGATGTTACAGTTTATTCTAGTCATAGCATAAACATACAATAGCTGTTGTACTAAGATAAAGAGAAAGTTATAAAACACTGAGATATCCAATGGAGTGGTATGAACTAACAAATTGCGTTGTCACTTTTAAATGACAAATTTTCTTTTTATGGATACTATATTAATCTAATTTCTGCTTAAACTTTAGCTATGCTAGACATTGGTATTTGAAAAGTTTACATATTTTTCCAATCTCAAAATGTGTAAGTTTAGTATTAAAGAAAGAGATTTACAACATTTTGATTTATACTAGAGGAAAAAAAAACTTTTGTAAAAAATGTATGAAATGAGCTACTCTTTAAAGATAGGTCTGGCTTGCTTTCAGAATTATTATTTATATAACAATGTAAAAAATTTACAGATGTTTTCTTTTTTCTTCCAGATAAAATTTGGGTTGTTTGAAAAGCAAGGAGATATTTCGTCATAGTGCAAAAGAAGATACAGAAGAAAAGACCAGAATGAGAGCTTCCCAAGTACCACATGCCTGCAGCCTGTTATCTTTAGTGATGCTGTTCCTTCCAGTCACTGGAACGTCAAAACAAAGTATCCCAAGACTTAAGCTTTCCTATAAAGGTAAACTTTTCAGTAGTTTTTCTGATTCTACCACTTCTGTTTTGATGTGACGTTGCTAGCAGTTCATTTGTATTATTAACTAGGAAAGCAAAATACTGTCTGTACAGTTCCGAGAAACATCATAGAAACCTTAGAGATGGATGAATTCTGCCTAGGGACAGTATTAAATTCTTTTTTTTTGGGTGGAGGTCTACACGTTTCTGAAATATAACTGTGTCTTGAAACTGTTATTTGATTTTGCTCCGAGAGGATATTAATGTACTATACATAAATTAGGGAGGGGTCATTGCCTAAACATAGGCTTCTAGTCCTACTTGAAACACTGTGAGGCTCATTGGAGACATTCCCATGTAGCTAGTGGGAGTGACATGGGACACGGAGGACACTCACACCTTCCTAGAGCATCAGGGAAAGTCAAGGGAGCTGCCATAAGTGTTTCAAATGTCGCTGACATTTTGGTTTTGTAATAATTTTTTTCTCTATCACTAAGTTGATATGTGAAACTCTTGAAATATTGTTTTCTTACCTGTTTGGATCACGAAAGCGTGTTTTTCTGAGGAATTTCTTAACATTATGTGTACTTGTTGAGAACGTTACAGGCTGAGGGGTTTAAACACAGGTGTATCTATGTATTAATGAACGAATTTTTATAGAAGGTAGATTTCTTGTTGATTTGAATGTATAGTACACTTCCACAGTTTTTACAAGCTGCAGAGATATATCACTTTTTGATATTGTCCTCTTTAGCTAAAGCAAATGCTCTCCAGTTATTTTTCAGTTATGTCAGCACCCTGCCCTTATGGGAGCTAATTCTGCTCTCAGTTTTTCAAACTTAGGTCTTCCTGTGTATTGCAGAATTATACTCAGGATGATGTGATGGGACAGGAGGCTGTAAAGCCTTCATCAGTGGTTATATGTTTATCATGAGTTTAACACACACAGGAATTTATTGAGTAAGCACAATGACATACTGTTTATTTACAAGCTTCTCTTTTGCTAGATTTGTATGCCACTGTATATGCTATTCCGCTGTGTATATATGTGTTTGAATGTGTTTGTGTGACAGAGACAGAGGAAGAGAGATCAAGGGATCTTGACAACATTTTTATAAATTCAGGAAACAGTTGCACTCACTTAAGCCAATGAATACAGAAACTGAAAGACTTGACATGAGTTATGAAAGTTAGCAATAAAACCCTCCTAACATACAGCTAGACTTTTCACAGCTAGGCCTTTTGAGATAATTCCCAATAGCAACATATACCATATGGTGATGGCATTTATTGTGGATTTGTCACTCACGATTAGTGAATTCCTCTCAACTTCAAAAGCAGATAGCCTTTGGCAAAATCCTGATGGATGCATTTGGCAGGTAAGGAGGGGAAGAGAGAAAAATTGTTGAGGTCAACACAGGGAAAAAAGAAATCACTGAAATCTTAGTTTAAAATAGTGGCAGAGATCTGCTGGGAGCGGTTGGGAAAATGCCTGAGCTCATTTAAAAAGACAATGAGCAAATGATTGATATTTAGGCCCTGACCCAAACTTTTATTAGCAACTTTATAAACCTTTCAGTTTGGCTTCAGGGATAGAGTTTCCTATCCAAACTTATCCACCTATGTCTCTGTAGGGGGAAAAAAAAGCAACAACAGATACAATATAGCACATAAATCTTAATTTGGAGAACTGTGATGGAAATGAAAAGCCAAAGGAAAGAGAATTTCCAGAGTTTATTGTGCCTTCTCTTGCCTTTTTTTTTTTTTTATGGTGGGAGGTATTTTTCTTTTTCCACAGAGAAGAAGAAAAAATATTGATAACAGTATGACAGACATCCTGACTATTTAATATAGTTGTCAGAATTAAGCTTACCTTGCCCCCCTCACTCCAAGTATTCCAACCAAAATAACTCCAAGGTTTCTGAGAATCAGATGTAGGAGAAATGAATTGTCTTGCCAGTTCTCATAAAATTGTCACAGTCGTGTCATTGACAAGTCCTGGTGTCTCCATTCTTTGGAATTAAGACTTGAAGTATCATGAGGAGGATAATATGGGGCCCTTTTCCTTCTTTACGGAAAACTGACCAAAATTGGCTGTATCAGGCAGCTCCGAAAACCTGGTCACACATATGTGTTCATTTGGCTTCTGAAGATGTTGTCTTTGAAAGGAAGGTTTCATCTCCTTCCAAGTGCAATGTGTTTATGGGATGGCATAGCTCCATCTTCCCAGGACAGCTGAACATTTACTGGGGCAGGAGAGCTAGAAGCAAGCAGGACTTTCCCCTGCAGTTACTTCATCCCACAGCTGCAGCCCAGCACACCTCAGCTGGGGGCTGGGAAACTGCTTTATTCCATGCCCTGGCAGTAAGGAGAAGAAAGGGAACGCCAAGTGACGAATGCTGAGGATGAAGTGTAGGGGACAAGAAGAAAGAAGAAAAGGGAATGGTATGAAAGGAACACAGAGAATGGGAAAATTGAGACAGAAAGGAAGAAGTCAGTAGTGGATAGAGGAAGAGGGAGAAGAAGCAGGGCGAGGTGGCTAAAAGAAGTGTCTATAACCACAAGAGTGCTTCAATAAACCATAGTGCTTCACAAGTCCTCTGTGTTCAGATACAATTAAAATTTTAGAGCTTGTCTGTGTAGCAGTTACAGGTTTTCATCTTCTGTGAGATAACTTAAGGGCCAGAAATCTGTGCTAGAAATGTTAAGATACAGATGTTCCAGTGAATGATGTGGGTATCAACATGATGTCATATGATGAATTTCCTTTATTGTTTGCCTCAGTTCTAAAAATGCATTCTAAAAAAACTTACACACATAAAACTACAAACACACACAAGTCAATTAAAATATCTTGTAATATGGAGGCAGTCATGTATATTCCACTTGTGTTAATATAATACACTATGATCTTTAATTATATAATTCATCCTATATTCTCACATTTTCCCCAATTAATTAATTGAATAATTCTTCAATATTTCTTTTTATCTTCTTCATTTAGACTTTAGCTTTTAGGTATTGGTGCATGTCATTTGTATCCCAGAAACCGTCACTGCTCTCATGATGCTTCTAAGGGTGCTCTCACTACATAGACCTTAATTAATCTATATCTTTTAGATACTTTTACAAGATTATGAGGTGGTTTTATTATTGTCTTATAGCTTTAATATTAGGAGATGGTAAACAAACTGTCTTCTAATAGAGCATTACCATCTTTAGAAGACTAGGGCCTGATTTTTGAGTAATATTCCATGTTTTAATAGTCTTTGTGTAACACTACATTTGGTCTCAAACCAACAGTGAATTCATTTTCATGTAGCTGGAGATACCCTGTGACCATCATCCAAACTGCAGAAATCCTCAAGCACAGCAGTGACATTCAGCTTCCCTAAGCAGCACATCCTCATTGTCTGCTACCTCATTTAATATCCTCATTCCAACCTCTTCGGCAAATGCAGAAGGTTTTTGTATACCAGTCTCATACACTAATGTCATTTACAGGACAGCATCAGTTCCGTTGCTGAAGAACAGAAGGGCCTGTGTCATAATACATACATTCATACGAACGTGTTTAATTCATACAGTGTAGACAGTCTTATTTCTGTCTATCTTTTGGGTAGTACTCTTTGTCAAAAGTACCAAACAGGTACTTTTATACAGATTCTTTGTGTGTGTGTTTCTAGGTTTTACTTTATAGGTGGAGGGAGAGAATAGTTAGACCAGAAGGTTGATTGTCTTCTAGGGAAAAAAAAAAAGATTTCAACCTTTTTCAATTTGTGGCCATCCTGAAATTTTCCAGTAGAAATGCAGACTCCCTAATTGCAAATTTTATCCTATTGGTTTGTTTTACTTTGTTGCTTTTCTTGAACATCTTAGAAGTAGTCTGTGCACTCAAAGAATACATTTATATTAGAAAAGTGTACACCCTGCTTTTGTGACTCAGGGGGTATGCCCCAGCCCAGACTTGGACATTGTTACCAGTGACTTATCCACATTGACATCCACAAACATATATCATTGCCATGTGGCAATACGGCCATGCCCAAAAAGCAAGCCATGCTTGCTGTGACCAGTGCTGATGGTGGTCAGAGGACCAGTATCCTGCATTGTGACACAGCACATAGGAAAAAGCAAGACTGAAGGCAAACTTTGGCTTTTAAAACAGGATTTACTTAACACTGTTAAAAACAACTATGGCAGTAATTTAAAGCTAATAAACAAGAACATTATTCTCAGCTGATTTTTTCTTCTTCACATTGAATGAATTAAAATGCAGCCTCACTGCCACTAAAGTCAAGGCAAGAGTTTTGCCACCGAAGTAAATTGAAGCAGGATCAAATTTCCACTCCTCCTTGCTTTTTTCATCTTAAATAAGTAAAATAAAGACATGCAATTCTGTCTCCTCTGTTGAAGGATAGCAATGCTAAATCGTCAGTGCCACATGGAAATTAGCCACGTTTAAGGATAGTTTAGCTTCATGCAGTGTTTTGCATACATGATTTTCTTTCCCCTAAGAGTGGTCCATTCTTAGAACATGGTGAAAAAGCAAACAGAGGATAACAGTTTGGTGCCAGGAATTGTTTTGAAAACTTGACTGGATTAGTGGATTTCCCTAATGTTCTAAAAATGATCCTTTGAACATGCTGCTTTACAATGTCAAGCATCCTGTTTTCTAAATAATTTTTGCTTTAAACCTGGTTCATTTTATAACTGATGAGATGCTTAACTGTTGCGTCAAAGCAGTTAGTTTGTTCTGTTTCAGTAAAGCTGACTTATTTCCATGTCATGCATTGTTTAATTATGCATATAAAATATAGTTACAACTGTATATGAGGCTCCATGAGCCTCATTTAAACTGTCTGTGACATTGTGGTAATCCCAGTACCACCATGGGGGTGTTGCACAACTATGAATGGTTAGAGTGTAGTAAACTGGTGATGTACAAAAAAAGCCTAGAAATGAGCTTGCATTTTGGCGGCTGTGCTTGCTCTACAGGAAGAGGAAGAAAAATCAGTAAAAACATACTTTTGTGGTAATATCAGCAACTGTAATTCTGAATGCCCATGAAGATCAAGGAAAATGTGCTGAGTGGGGAAGTGGTGCTTTTCTTGAATCCCTTGTTTGTTGTTTAATTCATTTTTGATGATTTGCCATTTCTCAGAAAAATCTATCTCAGATTCCTTTATAGAGTAACATAAAATGCTTATGTGAGAGTTAAGATCCTAGTTGCAGGTGATTGTCTAGTTATGAAATAGATTTTACCTGCTTTGTCTCAAAAATCCTTTCTGGAGGCAATGAACATTGAGATTTAAAATGTACCCTAGGTTGAAGATGGATGGGCATTGCTGCCATGTGAGGAAAGACACTTGTATATGCTGTAGACTAAGTATAAACTTGAAGGCATTTATTACATTTTAGTAATGGGAAAAACAGCAAGTTTCTTACAGACATTTTTCTCCTTTTTTTAACTAGTGAACTTGGAGGTCAGATCCAACTATATGTTGCATTTTCTGTCATATAATTATCATATATATAATGTCCTGGAGAGCAGCCTCCAGTCAGCAACATCAACAGTTTACATAGCAGTTGAACTAAGAATAACCTTAGAGAACTGACCCGTATCAACCTCTTAACAGTGTAAACAGCCTGTAGCTCACAACAGTTTTCTTTTTTTTGTGATCACAAAAGGACCTCAATTGGATAAAAAAAGAATTGTGTTTGCAAAATACCAAACTATTCTGCTGAATGTTCACTTGACTAAATCTCAGAAGCTGAGAGAAAAAAACAAAAGAGTAAGACTTTGGGAAGAATGATTGGTCTCTTGTAAAAAGGAGGATGAGACAACACCAAAAAACTGCTTCCCTAGAAGAAGAATGTGGGGAAGATACATATCAGTGGCATCAGCTTTGAAGAGGGTACTTTAAAAAATATTTCTCTAATTGCAGGCATTTGTAAAGCAAACCAATTCAGAGTAGTTTCAAAGATCCCAACCTTGTTCTCTTTCTATGCACTAATTTGAAGGCGTGATCCTCTTGACGTCAGTGTGTGTCTAGCGGTGGACATCTGTGGTTGCAGCGCAGGTCCTCAAGTCACATCCTATTTCCCTTTCCTCCCTCCTCATTTCTGCTGTTCCATTTATAGACAAGTTCCTTGAAGAAGGGCTAAGGGGCGCAGGGGAGGTCTGTTCTGTAGTCAAAGTCCTTTGGAGATAAATACACAGAGATAGCAGAAAGAGACAGAGACAAAATTTCCTTTATTGCACCAGAGCACTATCAGAGAAGTCAGAGGGATTGTCTAGCTGTGGTTAACAGAGGCATTTAGGCAAGGGTGGGAGTGACAGAGGTACCTTTTTTCCACTAATTTGAGAAAACAGGCATTGTCCTTTTTGATCCCAATCCTGGCTGTCCCAGAGAAGTATGCTGTGTTGTACCATAGACTTTGACAGTTAAGAGGTTGATGAAGACCCTGAAATTTTATGTTCAACTTATCTGGCAGCTTTGGGATAACTTTACAACTCCTTTGCATCATCCATGCACCCTGGACTTCTTTGAAAAAGATTTCTCACTAAATATGTAACACTGTAACAGTCTACATGACACCCACTGGTGCCCCAAAATGGATACATAAATGTAAATATTAATAATAAAAAATGTCATCTCCCACTCCAATATTAGCTAATAGCTTATGCCCATATACTAATGATTAATAGGAGGTAATATGATGGTGCACATGGTTACCTTTTGCAGACGCACATCTCTGTAATTTTTAGTTAGTACGGTCCTATCACAATGTTGCCAAAGTCTACAAGGCAGATATTGGGTCGACCTACACATCTGCATGTGGGACTCTGAATCTAATAGAGGTTGCTAGACACAACTCCAACACAAACAACTAACATATAAGGGGATTAATGCAGATATTCAGCAACCTCTAGTTTTAATGGCTTAATAAGAACTTAACTTCTGTCAATATCAGAAAGTATAACTGATAATTATATTTCACTTTGCCATAGGAGAATATTATGCTAGTCCAAGCTATTATAATGTGAATTGGGCTTATTTTCATTGCTGGAAGAGGTCCTTTGCTATGGCTAGTGCAAAACTTTTGAAAAACTACCTTCACATTAGCCGATTGAGTTACCTTGCTACACTTGCTTGCTTTTTAATCAAATAAAATATATCTGGAAAAAGAATATAAGGAGAAAAATCTTTGAAGTTTCCTGAAAACAGTCATTCTCTGCATTGAAACTACTTTTTCTTAGAGAGTGTCCATCCTGTGCAGCTACCCCAGATAATGACTAAGTGATTTAGTGCTTTCCCATAGCAATTGTATCTCTATACTGCACTTCTGTAGCAATTTAGAGCAAGGCTATCATTAATTTTGCCTTGTGAGCTCAACCAGCAGTCACCAGTCAGCTAAAATATTAATGCCTCCACTGTCATTATAAAAGTTCTCGTTCCTCCTTCAGAGCATGGGAAAGAAAGATTATCTGACTCATGTCAGAGGGGGAACCCCCCTGCGGGGACAGGAACAAGCAGTTACGTGTGGGGAGCGCAAGCAGGAACCTCCTAAAGCAGATTTGCTGCCAACAGCGGAAATATCTGTTCCATTGACAGGTAAATCTGCTCACAGAGGTCTCTGCCTTTTGCCTCCTTTCCTGTGCAGGCACTCCTCCCACTGCAGCCCCTTCAGCCCTGCCAAAAGCTGCCTTTGCTCCCTGGGTAGCAGGTCACGCTGATGAGCTGGTTATTGTTTCCCAGACCTGGTTTCACCTCCTTTACTGTATCTGCTCTGCCTCCTCATCCATCTGGACCTGTCTTGGTTGAGCCAAGAAACCAGAAGAGCTTTTTGAAGCCAGTTGTGAGGAAATTTCCTTGCCCGCAGAAGGACTGTGGGAAGGGCATTGAAGGACTGTCAATGCTGATGAGATCTTGCAGGCGCTCTCAGATAGTGGTTTCAAGGCAGCTGAGCCAACATAACAGCGTGCTGCTTCTGGAAGAAGGGCATCTCCCTCCCTGCTCCCTTCTCCCCAAACACACATATCCATTTCTTTTCCCCTCATTTGCTCCCAGATGCATTGACCTGCCCTTTCTCTTGCATCAGCTCCAGCTCTCGTCAGCCCCTTTGGCAAGCACATACACTATTAATAGTTAGGACTTTACCCCTGTATCTTATTTAGCTTTACAGCCTGACCATACAGCTTGTGTGGGCTCTGGTCCATACTTGGAGTCAAAGAGAAGAATGGCCCCTGTGGCTTCTTACTATACACTCAGGGCTAGGATCCTCTGCTGATAAAATTATTGCAGGTCCCAGTAGTTAAACTGAGAGTCTGCCTCCAACTCTTGATGCGAGTGCAAGTGGGGTGTGTGTCTGTGGAGTATGCAGAGGGTTGGGAAGGGATGTACTGCTATTAAATGCTTCCATAAAAATCTGTGTTGCTCACAGACACTGATTATAACTGGTGTGTAGTATACGATCACACTAGTATGGAAATTGCAAATAGTTTTCAACAATAGCAATGATAGGCAACAACTCTGGATTTTTCTGTCTGGGAGCTGTTCTTTTAAGTCTTGAAAACAGAGGCAGTAATGAAGTAACTGAGCAAGTAAATCTGTTTGGCATTAACTTTCCTCTGCACTGTCAACTCACTTTCTTCAGGAATAGCTCATGCTGCTCTGTATCTCTCCTAAGCCTGTTAATATTGATATTAATGTGTTTTTCAGACCCATGCCATCTGACACTGATATTACAACAGAGTTGTTTGTGCCGCTGCAGTTCGAAGTCTCTCATCTTTTAGCATGAAAACCTTGCCTACTTTGTTATGAACATTCCACTCATTAGACAGCTGGCAAATACATTTGAACTGGGGAGAAAAATGTTAAAGTATTATTAAGATATCTAAACATTTTAAAGACAATATCTTTCATATATGACTATAGGTTCAATGGAGCAAGTCCTGGTGTCAGATGTGCAGTCGGAGAAAGCAGGTCAGAATAAAGTGAATCAGACTCCCAAAGAGATCTATCGGCGCCTATCAGTAGTGTCAGACTAGCTACTGAGCCAAATCCAGGTTTCTGCAGCCAGTTATACCTCTAATTTACTTGAGAAAACTCATTGCAGGTTTAAATTCTGGACACCGAAATCCACAACTAAATTCTCATTTGCTCCAAGTGTGAAATAAAGTCCACTTAACTTATTTTCTAAGGGTGGAATTTCATCAACTAAGCAAAAACTGAGTAAGGATTTAAAAATGTGTCATGTTCTGTACAGCTGCTACCAGATAGTACGGGCAGAAGAAATAGCACAACCTGCTGTTGTTTCATCAGACCACAGATATATGAGCTATAAGATGTAGCAAAGAGCTCTTATGTCTGTCCTCAGGGTGCTGTGTACATCTCCAGAGAATATCATGTTCTCAGAAATTTCTCTGAAGAGGTAGTTAGTTGAAAATTGCGGGTACAGGTGCTTGAAAATACTCGAGCCATGCTTGCATCATTCTGAAGAAAGTAAAGTCTGAAATGAAGGGTTGATACTATTTTGAAGGCAAGTGCAATATAATGACAGTAATTTGTTTTGAAAGGAGGGATAGCACTGCATATAATTATATGAACCATGCTTTGACAAAGGAAGAGCTATGTGCCTTGAAGTGCTAAATGTGGTCGCCACGTTACATTTTTAACATCTGGATGTACTTGCAAAGTGCAATACATGTCTCCATCCAAGCAGGAGAGAATGAGTCTACGGCTGCAGAGTGGAGTGTCTTCATTCATGCAAGTTAATACAGGTCCCAAATCCCTGAGATGGTTTTGATGCTAGACACCTACTAGACACAATCTATTGCCAATGCATTTTGTTTGTGTTGCCTGTTCCTCAGAGTCTGGACTAATCTCCACATTTCATTCCCTGTGGCTGTGTCCTTCATAAGATTCATGCCTTTCTGGTTGCAGGTCATGTGATTATGCACCTAAAGGTAGCTGGTAGGTTTATGAGATGAGATGACTAGTTGGAGCAGTAAAACTGTTTCACAATCAGTGAGTTTAATGCAGCTTTTTCAAATAAGCCAGTCAAAGAGGATTTTGCCATTATTTCCACCTGAAGTCTATCATTGCTCTCTTGCTTTCTGTGTATTTAATTGGCTGATAGATTGGGAGGGATAAGAGGCTGGGGAATGGTTAACCAGGGTATGAATGAAATTACTTTGAGTTCCTCCAAGGCATCTAAAAATTGAAATTCTAACTAGAAAGAGTGGGAGTAGCAGAGTTCATTTAAAGCTGCCAGTTTCCAGGGACAGTAAATTCATAGGATATTTGTCACTATAGATCTAATAATGTAGGTTTTCAGAATAGCTTTAGGAATAGGTGAGTTTATAAGTTATTGCCCTCAGAATAGGACAGAGGTTTTATCTCAGCTGCTTGACACTCAGGTTGCTGAAAGATAATTTTAAAAGACAGGGCTAGAATGTGGTCTCTAGCTAAGTTGACAGTTTCTCATCTATGTGGTTGAAAAGAAAACTGGCCTCTGACTTCTATAATAGCCTTAAATTTTACTAAAAAAAATCTGCTAGAAATAAGGAAAAAATCTTATGTTCTTTAAGCAGTATCTTCTCACCATTGGGATGCTTTGAAGGGAATTTGAAATAAGACTGAAGTGGAAGAAAGCAGATTTTGGTCAAATTACTCAGATTATTTACATGTTACACAGGCTGAGGATCTGTGAAAGGTGAAGGGAAAAAAGGTAAGTTCAGTCCTGACAGCTGAAAATGAGGTGATGAGTCCATTGTTTGCATGTTCTACCTTTCATTTAAAGAGGAGATTTGGTACTCTTTAAGTCTATCAGTGTGCCAGGTATTCTTAATTGACAAGTATGTGCGATGAGATGCAACAATTATCTACATATTACTTAAAGCTCATATGCTTGCCAATCATTTATATTGGATTACATTTGTAGTGTGTATTCTTTAAATATCCACAGTATCACTTTAAAAAAAGAAAAGGTGATTTAATTTTGCCTTGGAAACAACAGTGAGTTTGCTTACTCTCGCAATTTTACAAGAAAGATAAACTACTTAGGAAAAGGGAACCTGTGCAAATCCACGGTCTTAGGTCTTCTTCAGAAAAACAAATGTTTCTCTCAGATACATTTTCAGTTATGTTGTCTCAAGGTTATTATTTGGTTTGGCTCTGTGAAGCTTGTGAATTTGGCCTTTGCATTTTTTCATCAATAACATGAAGTCACAAAGCAACTTTTAATCATCTCTGCAATAATAACACTTTACAAGTTATTTGTGCAGCTGGTTCACTAAAATTTATTTGCAGTTCAAATGCAATTAAAGTACACTTCCATAAACATAAGCGAGAATTGTTTAGTTCTTGCTTTAACTGGGTATATTTTTGGTGGTAGCACCTATTTATTTTGTTTTATAGTATTACTATTTTTTCAGATTTAAAAAACACTGAATCAGACAAAGATAGGACTGTAGATTGTGACCCCTGGTTCGGAAATAAATGAAGTAAATGATCTGCAGTAGTCTCAATTCTGATCTTGCAGAAGCACCTTCTTTCAAGTGAGCTTTACTGATACAAAAAAGAATCAGGTCCCACATCATGAGTTACTACTTTTTTTTTTTTCCTTTTTTTCCTCTTTACGGGTGGAGTAGCTGTTGCAAAGGTTATCTGAAGATAAGATGATCAATTCTTTCCCAATGAAAGGTATACAAAATATCTTCACAGCACTGCACAGAGAGCGCTATTGCTTAGTTACCATTGTCTGTAATGATGGTTTGAGAAGCGTAGTACATAATGGAGCTACTTTAATTATGATTTTTCTGGGTTGTAAAATGTTGACAGATTTGACGTCTATCAGTAAGTATTTGCAAATAGAGATGTGGGAAATGTTAAGTTTGCCAATTGCTGTGCAGGCCCATAGAAGTGCCTGAAGCTCGAAGTGAAAATGCCCTGAAATGCCTTAAATCCTGCAGCAAACTGTTCCTGAATTTTGGAGTAATCTTTGAAAAAGTTCTATTTCCAGTGTCACCTTCCTAAGCTGTAATACCCTTCTGGTGAACAATTCAATGCTAAAAGAGGAACAGAAGTGCCTAACTGCAAAATATGTGGTGGAGTACAAGGTGGTTTTGGGGATTAATCAGAAAGAGAACCAAGATTTTGACACAATGCTATGACAAGAAAGCATGTTTTTCTGTTCCCAGTAATCCATATCCTTTTGGAAAGGCCCTGCTGTGCCATGAACATGACACTTTCCTCCAGGCCAAATAAAATTCATTGTATAGCAATGAGAGCCACATGGCACGCACAACAAATCATCATTGTCCATGGTGAGATGCAACTAAACAAAATATAACTTGCTTCTTGTGATATGTAGTAGAGATTGGAACTATTCTCTTTGGCTTCGTACAAATACATCTGGGGTCAATTGGATCTTTTAAATTCAGAAAACTTTAGGAATTAAGTCAATTGCTGTATTCATGCTGTATTAACATTTCTTTATCCCAGAAATTTAGTTGAGGATTCACACAATACCCATGTAAATTGTCGTGGGTATTTTCCAGCACGTGAAAGGACTTCCTCCTATCTAGAGGAAAATGATGTGACGTTTGTTTTTTACTGTATATGAAAATTAAAGAATTATACATATACAGCCTTTAAATTCAGAGTCTTTCAAAAGTATCATTAGATGTAGCTGTTTTGAAACAGGTTGAGGAGTTCCCTTCCTGCCAGTTTAGGCGTGGCCTGTCATTACAAAAATGTCTGTGACTGACTGCAAAGGCAATTCTGAGTCTCGACCAAGCGGTTCCAGATTGCTGCACGCGTACACCGTACTGGAGTCAAGGAATGGCAACGTGGTCACCACATATGTGACTTGAGGCTAAGAAGTCTAAATATGCTGTATAAGTGTAAATACATATTATCAGAACAGAATGACATTTTTTTCATTCGAAGCCTTTACGTTGTGGCTCTGCTGCTGGAGATTATTTAAGTAAGCAATGATCGTGCTGCTGTGAGCCAAGTCCACTGAGACACTTTTCTAAATGAATAAAACCCAGTCATTATTCCAGCTTCTACCACTCAGCAGTGAAATATTAACCCAGAAAGGGAGTTTATTGAATATTCATTTAATTGCCAGACTGGAAAAAAGTATTTAATTTTCAGTAAAACAGCAAATAGACACTATAAACTGAGTGCTGAACATGTACTCCTGAAAGACCATCCCTGTAACTAACTTTGTTTCTGTGCGTTGTGAGAATGCTGTTTCTACATTACCCTGGCTACAGAGATGCAGTGATTCAAATCAACAGCTTTGCCTAACCTCTGTGCCTGGAAACCATTGGGCAAATGTGCTTTTCATAGTAAATTTTTCCAGTGTAATATCCTTGGTGATATTACATATATGTCACTGTGAAGGGCAATTTCAACCCATAAGATTGGATTGTTCTGCTTTTATGGAGTGAGAACAATGATGAATTTGGCTGTAATTTAATCAATTCTCTGTTAATGTTTACTTGACAAATTTTATTAGGTCATGTTTCAGTTTTAATCTTATTAGTGGCCGTATTCAGAGTCTTATTTCCAAGCTCTTTTCAATAGTTAGTAAATAACTGACCAAACCTGATTCTTTACTGCTTTGCAGCTTGTGTTGTCATTTGTGTCAGTAAGAAATCAGTGTGCAATGCCGTCATTTCAATCTGGAACATTTTACAGATGTTTTCCTTATGATGCAGTGAAACAAATGACTGCACAAGGCACCAGGAGAGGCTCATTCCCACTTGGGTGTTTTAGTCATAAGACAGCTTTTTCCCTTCCCCATTGTAGCTGTCCTAGGTGGTGCTTTACTGAGAAATACTAGAAATGTTAAGCAATAGATGACAAATGTCCTTTGGGGATGGTCACTACAGAGATCGTTCCTTCCAAACAAGAAATGGAACTTGGAGAGCAGTCTCAGTCATCTCCTTTCAGGTATATGGAGAAACAGAGCTTCATATTTTGTGTGACACAAGTGACACACAAGTGTCACACTTGCAAAGGCCCGTGGATTGCATGACTCAAAGCAATGAGAGTGCTTTAGAGCATTTGCATAAGCGTATCATTTATCCTTACTCAGATCAAATTCCTATGGCTGGAGATGAGAAGGAATTTGCCCTCATATTCTGCATCTTATTTACACAGGCGAACACTGTGATATGACTGGAAGCTTGTCGTCAGAAGAGATTTAAAAGTAACAGAGGGTGATATGGATTGCTGAAATACAGTAGCCTGTGAAATTCATTAATCTCTCCTGTTTATTCGTGTTAATGTCTGTGAATGACTAATTACTATATATAGTGATCCTGTATTCCTGTTCTTCCCTCCATCGTATCTACTAATTGGCACATAGAACTTAAATAGGGATTTAATCCAGACTGCAGAATTTATAAGGCATTTATTAACATATACAATGGATCAGATAATCTAGTAATTCAACCAACTCTTATGTCATGGGTGGAGAAGAGAAAGATGATTACTCAAAATTTATGTGCTCCAGCAATGCTCAGCTGATAAACAGTATTTTAGAGACCAGCCGATAAGAATTTGAGTAGCCCAAGGGAGCTAAAACCTCCTGTGGTGCTGTGATCAGCATCAGAAAAATCTTTCTCAATAAATAGCTCCATGATATCCAGCACCAAGAATTTCCAGTCAGAAAAAACAAAGGAGGAGGTTTGTACAGAGTATGACATCTAATGAAGACTCATCTACACCACACACAAAAATTAATAAAGTTTCACTATAAGTGGCTGTCCTGTATCAGAGAACCCAGTAACCACAAGTGTCAGGAGGAGTACATCTTTATTTCTTATTGGGTGAAAACACACTATTGGAGTGAGCTAAGCTTCAGAATTCTGTGTTTAGAGAGCTTTTCTTTTTCCTTTTTAGAATGTGTATTTATTTATTACACTGGCTTGGCTATTCTTCAGCCAGGCTATTCATCAGCCAGCTCTAGTATAAGAAGTAGTTTGGATGGATTTTTATAGTACCATGCTAACCATAAGTTGTTGTTAAGGAATCTTGCTGTCAATTAATAAGCAGGTCTTTTAAAGTGTTACTAATTTAGAAAAAAAAACAAACTGACATCTTTGTCTTCACAAAAGATATGTGAGAAAGGGCAGTGCTGGTGTAAAGCAGTGCAGTGCTTAATGTTGGATTTAATTTTTCAATGTGAAGTAGGATTTTTTTTCAAAGTACTGCCAAATAAATCTCACCTAGGGGAATAGGAGCTGCAACACAAGACAATTTGTTTTCAGGCTGTACCATAACAACATTCAGTAGTGAGCCAGACAAAACCACATGAGCTTAAGTAGAACTGACTGGGCCAAAAAATAATTGTGATAATTATATACCAGGTAGTCAGATTAATAATGATAAAATATTTTTTCTCCCACAGTGCTGTTTATTAGCCAGCAACAGGACTTAATCTTTGCTTTGCCTGTCACATGTTTTGTGAGATATCTTGCAGAAAAAATTTTGTTGTGTTTTTTTTTTTTTTTCCTCTTTGTTTCTTTCAGGAGTTACTCTGCAAAACACTGGCCCTGATTTTCGTTGTGATTAGGAAGTGTAACTAACTTGTGCTGTTAAGTCTGGCCTGTCTAGCAGGAAGGCTACATTGTCCATCCAGTGCCAGGAAGGTGGACATACCCTTAATTTTATGTTCGGTTACATACAGGATTTGCCTTTCTGTTCAAAGATTTCTGAATAGTTTAGCTTGGAGAGTTTGCCTGTGGAAGAACTGATTCACATATTTATGTTCGTTCTCCCCAAGTTAATGACTGCCCAACAAGACTAAACTCATTGTGCTCTTTTCTATATGTTGTTTGTGTCCTCATCCAGAATTATGTCCACAGAGTATTCATTAAGCAAAAGGTTACAGACTTTTTACTTTACAGCCTTTTAGCTATTTTACAGAAGCATAGATTCTTTCTTTAGTTTCACAGAGAAACATGTTTTTCTTAATTACTTTTGAAAGAGATTGGAAGCCACTGTTAAATCACAGTAAAACTTAAGTGTCAAATTTGTGCTTTTAATAGGGAAAACTTCATCTGTAGAGAGGGCAAGGATGCAGGAAAAGCCACCCATTGCCACCTCTATAATGAAAGTAAAGACCTCAGGATCTTAGAGGTGCTGCTACTGGATGCTTCCCTTAATGTGCCTCTATATTGCTTTCGTTTCAGTACTATGCCCTAGGGATATACTTCTGCTTGATGGCTGTTGATTCAGATCTCAATTCTCAATTGAAATGATAGTAATTGAAAATTTAATTTTAGCAATTCTCTATACTACCACCAGAATTTAATACTAGACAATGGTCAAATTGAACCTTATATCAAACTTTCTATACACCTTATGGTCGTTACCTCCTTCCCATTCTTCTCAACTATATATATGGCTTAATGTCCAAGTGGAAATCAGTTACAAGTGGTGTCCCTCAAGGGTCCATACTGGGACCAACACTGTTTAATATCTTCATCAGTGACATAGTGGGATTGAGTGCACTCTCACCAAGTTTGTGGATGACACCAAGCTGAGTAGTACAATTGATATGCTTGAGGGAATGTATGCCATTCTCACTTAATTGGACTAAATGATCTTTGAAGGTCCCTTGACAGGCTGGAGGAGGAGGCCCACTTCAATAAGGCCAAGTGCAAGACCCTGCACCTGGGTGGGGCAACCCTCAATATCTACACAGACTGGGTGATGAACGGATTGAGAGCTGCCCTGCAGAGAAGGACTTGGGAATACTGGTGGATGAAAAATTAGACATAACCCAACGGTATCCTGGGCTGTACTAAAAAAATTGTGGCCAGCAGGTCGAGGGAGGGGGTTCTACCCCTCTACTCCGCTCTGGTGAGATCCCCCCTGCAGTACTGCCTTCAGCTGTGGGGATCCCAACACAAGAAGGACATGGACCTGTTGGAGCGAGTCCAGAGCAGGTCATGAAGATGATCAGAGGGCTGGAGCACCTCTCCTCTGAGGGCAGGCTGGGAGAGTTGGGGTTGTTCAGCCTGGAGAATAGAAGCCTCCGGGGAGACCTTATTGTGGCCCTTCAATATATAAAGGTAGCTTATAAGAAAGATGGAG
>NW_009629752.1:0-258 GCF_000690535.1 Cariama cristata
CCGCCGAGAACTTCCGTGAGACCTCCCAGAACTCCTCCTGGACCCCCAAAGCACCTGCAGGTGTCCCCAAGACCCCCCAGGAGTCTACATGGATCCCCCCCCAAATCCCCTCCCCGTGTTCTCAAGACCCCCGCAAGTCCATCTGTCCTCCTAAAGCTCTTCCAGATGTCCTGAAGTCCCACAGGTGACCTCCCAGAGCTTCTCCAGATGTGCCCGTCACCCCCCAGATCCCCACCTGGCCTCCCACATGCCTTCCAG
>NW_009629753.1:0-564 GCF_000690535.1 Cariama cristata
TTTTTTTTTCCCCCTCTCCTTCTTGGGTTTTCAAAACAAACCAAAAAAAAGCCCAAACAAAGAGAAACGGGAGTAAGCTCTAAAATGAAAGGAAGCAACTGGACTCTCACCTGTAGTAATGCTACTTAATCTTAGTTTGTGTGACCTCTTCACCAAAGAAAAGGTAAATCTAAAGGAACCAAGTGTCATATAGCTTCACATCCGATAACAGCAAAGGCTCTTTCCTGTTTATTAATAGCAGAGCAAAACCATCTTTTGGCTGGAAGACTCAATGACTTCACTCTTGCTTTTGTCACCTCAGAAAACCACAAGGGACCTACACATTAATCAGCTTGATAACAAGGACACTACCCAACATGCCTTTCAAAACAAGAACGGCTTGTCAGTCTATTTCCAGGTGGTTTAAAGAAACTCAACCCAACCTACCAAGCCATTAAGACGTTAAAAGTAGCCAATATACAAATAACTAAGGAAACCCCTCTGCCAGTAGGGCAAGAAAACCCTAACCCGAGAGACATGACTTCCACACCGTGTTGCCCATCATAGACCTCAACTTGGAAATTT
>NW_009629754.1:0-4973 GCF_000690535.1 Cariama cristata
GCTGTTGCAGTCGGTGAGACAGCTCTGACTCGTGCAGCTTCTCACCTTTTTGCTGTCTTTTAACCTCGCAAAAATAATGCAGAGGCCACTTGTTTTTATTAAACACTAACTGCCTTTAGCAAGTCTGAAGGTTTTGGAATCATTAAATAAACTTTTAGGAAGCTCTCGTTTGTGGGACTTCCCTGGGTGCTTTATTTAACAAATACTCAGGCGGTGCAGAAGTCTGCAAGGCAGTGATGCTTCCTCCCCTGTGACGCTTCTTTCTTGGTAGAACATAGCTGCGGCTTTTAGTCTTTACTAAGTCTTGAGTTTGCCTTACATTGCCTTAAGCTTGGGTAAGATATTGGGAGCGTTTCATAGGTCATGTGGAGTAATGTTCTCCAGATCCTTCTAAACCAGCCGTGCTCCAAAGGAAACAAGTGCCTAAACCCTTGGAGTGCCTGCCTTTGAGTGGCGGCTCTGCAAGCGGGAACTTAACCCCCTCACAGAGTACATGGTGCATCCAGGTCTCGTTTTCCAAATGAGTGGTCTAATCACTATAATGTCATACAGCACTTAGGCAATCTCCTCTATTACTGGTGTTTGATTTTCTTCAAAAGACAGCACATTTTTTGCTCGTGTTTCTGTGTATCAAATGTAAATGAAGCCTCACAGGAAATTAAACAGAAGGATGCTCTTGGTTTTCCACATGATCTGTCCTAAACCAAGAGGGTTTGAGATGCTGGGGCCAGGCAGGTCTGGCCATGCACAGAAGCAGAGATCTTCCAAGAACCTTACATGAAGACCCCTAATGGGTTTAAGCGTCCCCAGCACTAGGTAGAAGCAGCTGATGGAAGACATCCTGAATCGTAGTCTTGAACTTGGACTGTTCCATCTAAATCATACTTTAGGTAGCTAACATGCAGCTCAAGGTCTTAGACTCTAAATGTATAGACTCTTTAGGTTAGCCAAGGATTCATCTGCCTTTGCTTCTCCTTAACATTTTTTTGTGATATATAAAAAAGCAGTATGTATGGAGGAGGAGAGTCTCTACTGAAAGCTCTCCAGAAAAAGACACTGAGAAGATTTGTAGCTGAAATAACCACTCTATGGGGTTTTTTTTGCTTGCTTTTTTTGGTTTATTCTTTTTTCTTTCTAGGCTAATTAAGCATTCAGTGCTCATAAATGCAATTATTCTAGTTCTTTTCAATCATGGTGTCCCCTAGGGCACAACAAAGGACTTTCCAGAAGTTATGCAAAAAACCTAACACATTGTTGTGTGTGATGGCATTCACAGAAATAGTGATTATTGTCTAATCTTCCATTTTTTTGTTTCTTTAGACTATATGTTTTAATCATGAAAACAGAATTAGCTGATGTTCAAGTATGTACATCATATATTTCTACCCACAGTCTAGCGGTCCAAAAGGTATAGTAAACCTCATCACGTAGGTAAGGCAATTCTTTCCCATCTCAAACCAAGTACAGTTTTCACTTTATTCTTGCTGCAGTCTCAAGCCATGGAAATGCTTTGCATGATTAATTTTAGAAATGTTATGTTCTCATAAGCTTCTGAAATTTGGAATTGTGTCAGTTGACACTAGTGTTAACAGACGAGAAATGTTACTTGTGCAGTGGCACTAGCTGTTGGGGATGCTTCTGTACGCATGGGTATTATATTGAAAAAGGTAAAATTCAAGCTGAAGGGTTCTCGGATTTCTAGATTCTACAATATATGCTATTTCCTTTCTAAATATTTTTATTGCAGCAATGTCACTTTTCTTATTTTTTCATATGGAATAATTTGCTTTGGTTACTATTATTAAAGTGGAAAATATTATGCAACTTAATTTATTGTTTCAATAGAAAATTATCAAGGAAACCTGATGTCAATGCCTAAGCAATGTCCTATTGAATGTTTTCTGTTACCACATTTTCTGTTTTTACTGTGACTTTTTAATCTTTTTACCCCTATTATATGTATTTTTTAGGCTGGATGGAGCAGCAGTGAAGGCAGAGGAGGGAAGGAGCACACAGCACCATGTGCTGTGGGATATGGAAAGTGTGCTGCATGCTCTGGTGATAACACAGCTATGACAGCTCACGTCTCCCTGCCATTTCCCTTGCTGGTTCTGCGTCTGGTGCCATGGGATCTCAAAGCTGTCTAATTCCCTCATGATCATCATGTGTCTTTCTGCTCCCTTTCATCCATCAAAGCAATAAACATTTCTGTGACTTTGCCTCTCTCTCTGTTTATGAGTATTTCTTCAGATGTCACACTAAGGAGCAAAACTCTGCCTCCAAAGAGTCATTAAGAGTGCTGAAATATCCTACTTGAAGTATCTCCCAAGGCAAACTTCTCTAACAGATAACCAAAATTAATTACCTAGACAATTATGACATTGATACTAATGGGAAAGCTTATGTTTTAAGCTTACAAACAGCAACCACAGAGCTGTAGTTCTCTATAGAACAATTTATACATCTATTATGTGCATTACCTCTTTAGTCTTCTAGTAATGTGTGGGTTTTTTTTTTCTCTCTGCTTGGAAAAAATCTCTTAAAATCCTATTTCCTAGTCCTGTGTGTTTTATTATTATTGTAGCAATGTATTTAAAATTATAGTCTAAAATATTTCAATGAAGAAACTCTGGATAATAAAATATTTAAATGAAAACATTTTTTTGTGTACTTTTAAGATTAGTGCACAAACTACTTTTTTACCGTAGTTCCTTAGCTCTGTATCTATTTCTCAATTATGTTAAAGAATATTGGAATATTGGTTATTCACTCTCTCTGTACTGTGAAGTGCAGCAGAACCTTCCTGATAAATTGCTTTTATACACTGAAAGTGAAATGTTTTTTCAATGTGAATGTACCTGACAACTCGTATTTAACATAATCATATGTATGTACATACTGAAGGGGCACTGTCTAGTTTTCATTAAAATCAGTAAAGGTAACATTCAGTTTGCTTATCACCATGTTGTTTCAGAAATCTGCACTACCATATCGGTCACTAGGTAATGCACACAGCCAATTCTGACGCTAGAAAAAGCAAGAAAACAAGCAAAATTATTTGCTCTTGGTTGAAAGCAGCCTATATCACACCTATTTGCAGTCAGTACACCTACCTGCTCATCTATATTCGTTTGAATGGAAAATCTGAAACTATATCATTACTACACACAACAAAGTTTCATTATATACAGGAAGGAAAATGCTTTGTCAAAGCTTCTCCTGCATCATTCAGATCCTAACTTTTTTAACTCTGCAGTAAATGTAACAGGCAGATTTGGCTGCTCTTATCTGGATTGAAACTTGAATAGTCCACATTCTAGTGGATTTTCTAGGAAGTCTTAAATGTATAACCGGCCAGGCTCAGATTTATCAACTTTGCCCAAAACCTAAATTTGAGTGAAAAGAACAAAAAATTAATTTCAAGCAACTTGAAATAAAATAGTTTCCTGCTGTGTAGCCAGAACCTCTGGGTTCTACCCCTCTTCGTTTGCACTGCGACCAGTTAAATGCACCTAGAGAACGGACAAGAGGGTCAGGAATCCTTGAGCAGTCTCACCTAAAGAAGTCACACAATTCTCCAGTCTGTAAGAATCTCCAGTGTTTTACACCTCTAGGAATTCTTTGTAGGGTCAGTCCTGACCCTGCCTAATGCCTTTTGAGGTGCCCTGGAGCACCTCATTGGGCCTTCAGCTGCTGTTCCAGGATGACACTCGTCTTCTGCACGTCTTGCATCACACCAGCCAACCCCCTGTGGATGCCGGGGATTCCTTAGGGCATCCCGAATAGCACAAGACCTCTATGTGTGGACAAGTGAATTCAACTTCAAATGTCTATTAATAGCTAGTGGTGCTCTAAGTAATTAGACAGTGGAACCTAGAAATGATTGAGCTCATATCCTATTTGCTCCCGCACTACATTGCTCCTCAGGCTTCATTAACTGCCTTTACTAGGGATGAGATTCAGCTGCCTGAGCTTCTAGTGCTACCTGAGATGTCCTTGCACATCCTGCCTGGCCTCCAGCTCATGCTGCAAAAGGGCATGGGTTTTCCATAGGTCTTGTGTCAGCCCCATCTGGGTGTCCTGGATACCATACGGCATCTCAAATGCCACTAGACAACCTACATTTAAGCAAGTGAAGCCTTAGCTCTCTGAAATGGGAGCCTAGACATCTAGCACCCACATAGGCACCTATATTTAGGTGTGTTGATCTCCCACGAATCTCAGCTGTAATACCCTCTAACGCAAACTAGAATAGAGTCCTTTCTAGTCATGATATCGGTATCGTCGTTGTTGCGATACATCGTCCAGGGAATACCATCCATAACTTATTTGAAACAGCTTCAGTTTACATCTTGTACCAGAGTTATGTATTCTTGTGATAAGAACTTAGTTGTGATTTTCATTGTTTCTTGAAGATGTACGTAGATTGGATATACATTATTTCAATCCTTGTTGTTGCACTTGTAAGTTAGAATAGGAATGGTCAGAGTTTTGCAGGTCCTTTCTTTTTTAAAATGGTGATGCTACAAAGCAATAAAAAGGGGTCTTTTTACACTTGCTGGCAAAATTCTGATCAACCAAATCCTGGATTCATTATTTTCCATAGATAATGGACACGCTTTGCTGTAGGGCGAGAAAATTAACCTCCCCCACCAGGCCTGCAAAAGCAACTCCTGCCTTCATAATTTAACCTTAAAGCCACCCGGCATGGCACCCCAGCCTGCCTCACGGACGGAGAGCGGTCTTTTGGTTTGGATGTTACAAGATGGGGTCTCACATCCCTCCACAAACTTCAACACCCGGCAGCGCCTTGCACAGGTGCTTTTTGAACGTTAGAAATGAACGCCTGGGGAAACTGGTAGCGGCAAAGTTGTTTCGCTATGAGCAGTGGCGCAAAGCTTGCTTTCCTATAGATTTGCTTTTTCTCTCTGAGGGAGGAGGCCTGGTCACGGTCACGGTCACGGTCACGGTCA
>NW_009629755.1:0-232 GCF_000690535.1 Cariama cristata
GAAGCCGGCCCGGGAGGGCAGAGGGGGGAAGAAGGGCAGCCAGGCGCGAAAGGGCATCGCTCTCCTCTCAATGTCACAGATGTCTGTCGCCGAGAGCAGCAGTGGCCACCGAGGTGTTGGTATCTGGCCGAGTGTCAGGGCAATTAACTGTGACAGCACCGCTTCGCCGACCAACGCCGCCAAACCGCCCGGGTTTCCCTCCTCTCCTCTGGGAGGGAGAGCAGCGTGTGCC
>NW_009629755.1:317-2585 GCF_000690535.1 Cariama cristata
CAAAAACGAAAAGGGCCCCAGGCTCCGTATTCACTCCTGCTGCCTTTTGGGATCAGGGGTATTTCCAACGCGCTGACGCAGGCAGGAGTGACAACAGGTAACCCACCCCCAGACCGGGATGTTACACCACTTTACTAAGGAAGTCTTTTTAGTTCCAGGTGAAACAAAAACTCCACTCTTCCTGCTCTGTGTGAGGGTTTTAGCTCTGACGTAACTTTCCAGCCAAGTCAGGTTTCCCCCTGCTGTTCTGTTCTGAACCAAAACCGAAAAACGCCCGGCTTTCTTCACTTCTCCGAGGTATGTTGCCACCTGTGTGATGCCATCCGCCTCAGAACCTGCTGCCTTTTAGCACAGGCCCAAAAAGAGCGTGGTGATGCACACGAAATACTGCTTCACCAGCGATATGCTGCATTTAGGCTTAGAAAAAAGCCCTCTGATCTCGTAGCCGGAGACAGAACGGAATTGAGCCTGCAAAGTCCACCCCAAGCTGACAACGGGAATCTGCCACTTGTGGTCTTCTAGGCAGCCCTGTGCACAGGGCAGCACCACCACCCAAGCAGCCCAAAGTGTCAGCTTTGAAAAGGCGGGGGCAAGAGAGCCGGCGAAGCCCTAGAAGCCCCTCTCCCAGCCGTTCCTTTGTGTCTGTGCACATTTCCCTTTGTCTAAGGTCCCCCTGACCGAACTCCTTGCTTCTCATTTCAACCAAAGTCTTTCTATTCCAGGGCAAAACTCACCAGCCCAGACTGGAGCCACCCCATGTGTGGATCTATTTCTTCTCTGGGGAGGAGAGGGCTGCGTGCCCAACGTCAGTGCTGTGACAACAGTTTAAAAAACAGGTTCCTAGAAACAGTTTCATTCCTGAAGTGTGAAGGTCACTGCAACAGCACAAACAAAATGGAGGTAGCAGAGGTTGCAGCGGCCTTCCAAAGCCACTCAGCGCCTGACAATCTATGGGTCAAAAGAAAACCACATCAAGGGCAGAAAAGCCTCAATCTGTGTCATAGCACAGGAAGAGGATCACGAGCCAAGTCAGTTTATCCAAGTCACAACGCCCCCAAGACCTTTCGCAGAGGGATTTTTGGTTCACACACAGAATGACCGTGATGGACTGAGCAAAATTAGCTCAGAGACACCTTCAGGGTTATTCTGCCCACCCTCTGCGCGAGGCTGCCCAGCCAGCTGCCAGGCCCACCGCCTCCTCACATGCAGGCACACACGGTGCACAGGTGATGGGAAGCAGAAGCAAGCCACACACTTTCACCGCTCACCTGCGCCTGGCCAGCACCTCGGCCTGCCCCTGATGTACTGGAGCAGGAGCCCGAACACTGTCCCTGCACTCACCTAGACCTGGGTTGCGATCCCACCCTGAGGATGGGAAACAAGATCAGTACAAAGTGTGCACTCCCAGGGGAGCTCTCAGCAGAAACCCGAAAGGTTTCCCAGAACTATCAGTAACACACCCTCTGCTCATTATACCAAGAAACTTTTCTGCCCTTTCGGCAGTGTCTTTCATCTGTCACTAGTGCCCTCAAAGCCCGTCCACTGGAACAGCAGGGAAGGCAGGGGCTTGTGCCTCGCTTTAAATCAGTCCGCCACGTATCAGACAGGGCAATGGGGAACCAAAAGCGTTCCAAGGGACAAGCAGGCCCGGCGTGCCCTTCGGTGGGAGCCTGAAGGTCACACTCTCCTCTGCTGGCTTTTGGCGTTACCCAACAGCTCTGTTACACAAATTTCCTTCCAATAGATTTTCAACGTTTCAGGGAGGTGTAGAAGCAACCCCTGGGCTTGAGAGCAGGATAAATGACTCCGGGAATGGGGCTGACCACGGGGAAGCTCCTTTCTGTGCCCTTTGCAGGTCACAGCAAATGCACGTCCCACGGTGGAGTAAAAACCCTCCCTAACAAATAAACCTACTTCACACCATCCGTGTGCCTGCACCTTCCTTGTCCCCTTTCTCCCCCAGTCTCTGCCCGAAGCAAGTTATTCTCTGAAGGGAGAGAAAAGGTTAATCAAGTCATTCCTCTCTAACCATCACCCCCCTCACCACCACCACCACCAGCACTCTTTCTCTCCCTTCCCCTCCCCCTAATCTGTGCAGCCTCATTAAAAGAGCTTTGTAACTGTTTAGGACTGGAACAAACAATCCATCCACTTTGAGAGGGACTCTGGGACAGGAGTTAAGGCACTTTTCGTCTTAGGCGCTAGAAATTCTTCTCAGCGGTTTCTACTTAAGGCACGTGGGGGGCGGGGGCGACAGCCACTAGGGCC
>NW_009629755.1:2616-4888 GCF_000690535.1 Cariama cristata
TTGTACATGCAGACAGAGGTCAGTAATCCTGCCAGCTGCCAGCACAGCCAAGGCACCTCTGACACAGAGCAGGACGGACAGGAGAGCGGATTTGGGGTCGCTCAGGAACCGGCGAGCCCCTCTGAGATGTCAGAAGGGGTTTCCCTCTCCCCTGCTCCCAAAGGAGCACTCCTCCTCCCAGCCTGTCCTCGGAGCACGGGCCCGGAGCATCTCTGGCGAAGGTGACCCGCTGTGTCCCAGCTGCCTACGGGCTGGGGAAGCAGGTTTTGGTGGCTCCCCATCGCGGCCTGGCGCAGAGGCACACCAAAGGCAGGGAGCCTGGTGGGTGTGCGATCATTAGCAGTCTAGTCACAGGCTCGCTTCTCCCTCCCTGTTCCCTGTGGCAATACAGTCGGTGTATCCAGGTCCCTCCGCAGCTCAGGGAAGGAAGGGAAGAGTTCCCAGACCCTCATCAGGGGTGGCCTGCCACCAGGCTGCCACCAAAACCCGCAGACAAAGGAAGATGGGGAACGGCCAACCGTCCCCCGTTCTTTAGGAAAGGGGGGGGGGCGACACTGGAAGGGGACAACAACGCAACCCCTCTGACCCCATGGGGCGTGAGGACTGGGCACCGCAGCTCAGCACAGGCAAACGGCTGGGAGGGTGGCACTGCAAAACCACCTTTTCCTCCTTCTCCTGCACGGAAAGGCTATCCCCACCCGTGGAGGCAGACACCTGTGGCATCAGCACCGCCCATGAGACGATTTCCCACCGCGCCAGCCTTGCTCCGGGAGCAACCGTAACAGCTCCCTCAGTAAGGAGTCATCCCCTTGCTACCTTCACCAGGAGAGCACCGTGATTCCCTGTGTCCCCCCTCCTTCACCTTCAGGAAAGCTGCCTGACACGCGCTGGACCCTGCTTTCCCAACTCAGCCTCTGCCAGGGCTTTTATTTAATGCTCTCCAACACGCCTGGCTAGCTAGATAGGTTTTATTCAGCACGACAGCCAGATTAACAGTACAGATAAATATTATCATCAAAGCACAAAACCCTAGTCCCAGCGTGAAGAGTCATGCCTTCTGCCATACCCAGAGTCATCGTCAAGCTGCCTACGTGAGATCTGCTGGTATTTCTAACGTTCCCATCACCGTGGTGCCCGGGCGACCAACAGACAAATAAGGACAGAACCGAAGGGCAGACCTCACCGTCGATCCGCCGGAGCACTTATATGGCCCGCATCACCCAGCTATCTGAACATCTCGCAGTCTCTCACGTTATCCATCCCCGCAACGTCTCCCCCCAAACGCCACCGACGCCCCGTAATTCTTCCCTACTTTTTTTCCCCCATCGTTACCCTCTTTCTTCTCTCATCGGCACCATCCTCCTCCCTAGGAGAAAAGGCAGCGTGAGGCTTTTACGCGACTCCTGAGGACAGACAGACCTGGACTCTACCTGATCCGTCGTTTCCTCCTCTTGGGAAGAGGAAGGGGAGGGGAGAAGGAGCAAGGGGAGGGTTAAAGGGTATTATCACCAGACACGGATACAGAGTTGTCTAACCTACAGCCGGCGAACTGACGCTACTGTACAAGGAGCTGGGAGGCACAGAGACCCCCGTTTCAGGTGACGGTGGAAAAAACTCTTGGAGAGCGGAAAGAATTGTCCCATGAGCCAAATGTGGGAGGCAGGCAGGAGGGAGCTGCTCTGTGCCACACTCGAGCGAGAGCTGCGCCTCGGTTCCCATCGAGCACAGCCCGATGTGCGGCTGTCACTGGAGAAAGTAGAGATATAACAGGCTAGAAACAAAGCGTGCAGTGCCTGCATGACTTCAGTTACAGCTGAAATGGCTCCTAATTGGGGAGTTACCTTCCAGCATCGGTGCTGAACAAACAACGTGAATAACCGATTAGTTTGCGAGCGACGTTTATTTTCAGGATTGCGGGAGATGATGTGGCCCGCGTTCTCTCCAAGTGCCGAGGAGAAATGGCAGGAGAGAACGAACCTGTTATAGCCTTTAAAACGTAATCCGTGCCCGCCTAGCGAACAGCCGCTTTCACGTGGGCACTCTGTCTAAACCCCTTAATATCTCTTGGCAACACAGCCCTCTCGACTCTTCAGAAACAGGCAGATTTATAGGACAGGTTTGCACAGAAAGCTTCCTTTCTTTTTTTTCTTTTTAAAAATAAAAAGAGAAAGAAAAGGAGGAAGAGTTTGTTTCTAATCCCTCCGGAATGACAATGAGGCACAAGTAAAAGTGACTGAGGAGGAAGAGAAGAGAAAAATGCACCGTTTTATAA
>NW_009629756.1:0-21797 GCF_000690535.1 Cariama cristata
CTGCGCCGCAGCGTATAGGGCCAGGAGCCCTGAGGAGGAGGCGGCTCGTTCAAAGCAAAGCGTGAGCGAAATAGGGTAAGGAAACTGTAATGGATCATAGAGTCACAGAATCAGAATGGTTTGGTTGGAAGGGACCTTAAAGATCACCCAGTTCCCACCCCCCTGCCACGGGCAGGGACACCTTCCACCAGACCAGGTTGCTCAAAGCCCCATCCGACCTGGCCTTGAACACTGCCAGGGATGGGGCAGCCACAGCTGCTCTGGGCAACCTGTGCCACTGCCTCACCATCCTTATTGTAAATAATTTCTTCCCTATATCCAATCTAAACCTACCCTCCTTCAGGTTAAAACTGTTGCCCCTTGTCCTGTCACTCCATGCCCTCGTAAAAAGTCCCTCCCCAGCTTTCTTGTCAGCCCCTTTAGGTACTGGAAGGCTGCTCTAAGGTCTCCCCGAAGCCTTCTCTTCTCCAGACTGAACAACCCCAACTCTCTCAGCCTGTCCTCACAGGAGAGGTGCTCCAGCCCTTGGATCATCAATCATCATTTAGGATCCCTTCCAACCCAAACCATTCTATGATTCTGTCTTCTGCTGAATGCTAACTGTCCCAAATCCCTGTTCCAGGGAAAGCATTCATGTCTGAAACAGACCTTGGTGGGTATAGAGACAAGCAAAGATATGTGTATACGTGACGATGTACCGCACACTTGATTTATGTCTGCACAAAAATGCATAGGCATGGACACACATAAGTAACTCTTTGGGTTTGCTATGTTGAAGAAAAGCTTACTCAATAAGGTGGAGTAACTCACCTCCATCCTGCTTCAGTTTTACTTAAGACTTACGGCTCTGCAGGTCTCTTCAGTTGAGAGAGGGGTCTGAACACGTTTTGATGTACTAAGTGCCAGGTGCTGATGTGTTGTTAGATTGTTGCCTGCCTCTACTTTAAAAAACACTCATCTGTTTTTTTTGTCTCCTCACAGCTTGAAAGTTAAATTATACTGCTCACCAGTAACTAAGGAATTGCTGTTGACTAGCTGGAAATACAAGTTTTGGGAGAATCACATTGTGAGTTTTTGTTTATTTTTAAATTAACACTTCCCAAGTAGTGATTCTAGGAAAGAAAAAGCTTCCCCTCCTCAGAAATGTCTAAATGTTGGATGTTGATACCGTGGTTATGGGCTTACAACAGTATGCCTTTCCTTGCTGCTTGCTATGTGGGATTGGGTTATTGTTGTTTACTGTTTAATCTCATTTTTCCCTCCACAAAATTTATCCTTTTCTCTCAACTTCAGCTTTAAATGTCCCCCATCTATGCATTGATCATTTGTATCACTCCTTCATTTCCTTACCTTCCTTGTATCTCTTTGCTTCTGTCCTTAATTAATTTCTCTTTTGCTTCATTTAAAATCTTGTATTGCTTGGACTATATATAATCTTTTAGTTACATTATTTTCCTTTTGCTTTTTGGAAAATGGACTATCTCTTAACATGAAAATGTTTTAGTGATGTAAAATCACTGAAGAACTTCATTAGTTTACTTGATTTCCACTGTTTGGAGGCAAACTTCAAATGCTCAGTGGTCATATATGGTTGTGACTTGTAGTTATTTCCTTCCATTTGCAGATGCGGGCTTTGAAATTGAACATGTTTCTTTTTACATCTCACTGTGTACATACATCATCACATAGTGTAAGAATTTTGCTGTATCCCCCAAGCAAGGACAGGAGAGTTTTCTAGTCAAGTGGAAGGTCAAGAAGGACTTCAGGCAAGCTGAAACTTGTTTTTGGGGGGGGCGTTATGGCTTGGAGTTTCCTTAAATAGGTTGTAAGTGTGGGTCTTAAGCTCCATATCCAAAGAAACTCATACAAGTGGGACCTAGGAGGTAAGCTTGGGTAAGAGAAAAAAGGAGGGGACTTTTCTGTTCAAGGTCCTAGTCTAATTGTGAAGCTGAGGGAGAAGATAACTAGCTTTATATAAAGCCTTGAGAAACGGAAAGATTTAATGATTTGGGGAGTGAACATCGTTCGGGGCTCTGTGAAAAGGACTCTGAGCATCCCTTAAGCATGTTTGATGTGTGAAGAAGCACAGTGTGCATAGGTGACAATTTTTCTAAGCCTGTAATCTTCTTGGGCTGGCAAAAATGAAGCAGGGTGGGTTTGTGGTGGCTTTTCTGTTGGGGTTGGTTGTTTTTTTTTAATTTTTGTTTTTAAGCTTGTGTCCGTTTGCTTCAGTATCCCTTGAGTTTAACCTAGAAGAAGGGGCCCCTTGAGGGGAGATACCTGTAAGCTGTTAGGAGTTTGTATGAGCAGTAAAAGGAAAGTAGGCAGTGCTCATCCTGACATCCCTGTTTGAGAAAATCTTAATCTGGGAAGAGATGCCAGAGGTATCCGTGGTACAGTCTAAGATTAAGCACAGATAACACAAATCAACATAATTAAAAAAATACATAGATGTTTGCAGCTGCTGCTCCCAGGAATGACTGCTGGTAATGGCATGAGCTGCACAGGCCCTAAATCAGCTAGTAGCTATCGGATGTCTTGTTCACAAGCTTTGTCTTACAACAAATAAGCTTTCTACTTGTAGCATGCCTGGGAGATGAATTAACAGCTGATTTGATATTCAGTAGACTGAAAGAAGCAATCGCGATGTCAGCTTCCAGCAAATGTTTGTATGATTTGCAGTCTGACCTTTATTTGTACGTACGGCATAAGAGGCTGTTTGAATCTACTGGTGGCTTTAACATTTAAACTGTCAAAGATGAGGGGAGAAGTCTGCTGGAGATACTATCATTTATGCTTATGAAGCTAAATGGTGGCTGTCAGTGAAGAATTCTTCAGACAGTTTAGATCTAAAACTTGACAATTGTTTCACTGCAGGAGGAAATTTGAGAATTACTGAGAAATATTGAGCATGCAGAATTTAGGTCAGCCTCTTGAATTTATTCAGCTTCAGAAATTGTAGATGATAAAATTAATATTGATGTTTAAAAATCAGCTCTTGCTAGTGGCTTGAATTCTTGGTATAAAATACTTCTTGACACCCATATCTGTGTTTTGGAGCAAGCTCTGAGTTTGATTGGTGTTGTGGTTTCTGGTGGAGAAGCCAGATGTTACCACCTTAGTATGAGTACCAGCTGAATGAATCTCGTGGAGCTGCCCAGAGATTTGAGACATGGTTTCTTGTGAATCCATCCAGTGCAGTGAAACCCAAGGTGCTGTGGAGACCGCTCAGCTGAGAAGCTGGAGATTATACCTGAGGAGGGTAATGACAGGAGACTTTCCTTTCACTTTGGCTTTTTTGGGTAGCAGAATTATATACAAATATTGTCTGAAACAAAGGAAAAAAAAAACAAACCGGGAGGATGGAAGAGGAGTCTGCACAGCAGCACTAACCTTGCAGTCGGCCACAGATCATGTATGTTGCAGAACTCTTTTAGTAGAGGATATGGCAAAACAGGGGATTAATTGTGGTCTATAGATTAATCACCTCTACACAAACACAGAAATATATGCTGCATGCTCTGCTTCTGGTAATAGGGAACAGTGAGGAAAAGTGCTGCAGCACAGAGATCTGTCCTAGCAAGATCCAGTGGCGTGCTCTGGGACTGGGTTGTCTTGGGCTTTGCAGACATCCAAAAATAAGGCATATGATACAGCCAGAGAAACTAGAGCTGTTGCTGTTAGAAGTCCAACATGTTCTAACTTTTTTAGGCACGAGCACCTTGATTGAGGTATCTCCATTGCATTTTTAGACAACTTTTAGGAAACTTTTTTCCCCACTGGAAATGGAAATTCATTACTTACTATGGGAAAATGAGCTTAATTTTACGGGCTTAGCATTAGCTGCAGTCAGTACTAAAGATGTCTGCATAATGAATAATTAGCCATAAGCATGAAACAGAATGTTCAGTAATTCCTGTAATGCATTTATTCATTTTGTTGCAGGTTGCATTGGAAGTTGAAACTCCAACTCAGATTTCTTTGGTAGATGAAACATCTGGTGAGGTAAGTTACAGAAAAAAAAAATTCATATATTTGTAATGGGCAGTAATACTGTTTAAATGAGTGTGCGAAACAGATCTTACCTGTAACATCCCAAGTGGACAAGCTATTTTTAAAATGTACGTTCACGTTCTCTCCAAGATGTGCAGCCACATGAATTCTTCTTCCCTGCTTTGCTCATACCATCATAGCATTTTTTTGGTAATGTCTTTCCAGGGTATTAGTGATCTCCAACTTGCCTATTGCTCTTGTGATTTTTTCACTTTGCCATTCCTGGCTTATTTGAACAAGCTTTAAGTGCAGGACTTAAAGGTCTGGTAGAGCATCTCCAAAGTGTATCCCAAGCTATTTCCATGATGCTGATGGATGCTTGGTGGATGAAAAGCTGGACATGACCCGGCAATGTGTGCTTGCAGCCCCGAAAGCCAACCTTATCCTGGGCTGCATCACAAGCAGCATGACCAGCGGGTTGAGGGAGGGAATTCTACCCCTCTACTCCGCTCTGGTGAGACCCCCCCTACAGTACTGCCTTCAGCTCTGGGGTCCCAACACAAGAAGGACAGGGATCTGTTGGAGCGAGTCCAGAGGAGGCCACGAAGATGATCCAAGGGCTGGAGCACCTCTCCTGTGAGGACAGGCTGAGAGAGTTGGGGTTGTTCGGCCTGGAGAAGAGAAGGCTCCGGGGAGACCTTAGAGCAGCCTTCCAGTACCTAAAGGGGCCTACAAGAAAGCTGAGGAGGGACTTCTTAGTGGGGCCTGTTGTGACAGGACAAGGGGCAAGGTTTTAAACTAAATGAGGGTAGATTTAGACTAGATATAAGGAAGAAATTATTCACTGTGAGGATGGTGAGGCACTGGAAGAGGTTGCCCAGAGAGGGTGACAGATGCCCCATCCCTGGAAACATTCAAGGTCAGGTTGGACGGGGCTCTGAGCAACCTGATCAAGTTGAAGGTGTCCCTGCTCATTGCAGGGGGGTTGGACTAGATGGTCTTTAAAGGTCCTTCCAACCCAAACCATCCTATGATTCTGTGATTGTTCACCAGGAACCCGGGAAGTAGGACTGTCTTCTGGCTGACTTGCTTTTATCACCACCATACAATATTAAGTCATCTCTTCTGGCATAACAGGATGGTCATTGCTATTCAGGGCTTGTTGGTATGTGAAGAGACTCTTTCTTCATTCAAAAGCAATGCTAAATGCTGCAAGGGGCTGTGAGGAGTAATGCATTGCTTTCACTGTGTCAGTGAAAGTATGTAGTAGAAATGGTAGTACTTACCACAGTGTGAAAATAATGCTAACCCATCTCTTCCAGAAAGAAGATATAGAGGTGACACTTCTACCAGCTGGTCACTGTCCAGGATCAGTCATGTACGTCCTTTCAATACTCTAGAAGTCTGTGCTGAGAAATTTGTCCTATAGAGTTCTCACTAAGTACTGAGTTTTTTCTAACTACAAAAAGCTAGTGAATTTAACATTCTTACTTGGAGATAATACTGTTGTGGCAGGGCCCACCAACTTTGGTTTTCCAACCTTGACTACTGTACTATGTGGGATCTGTCCAGACAAAAGTTGTTACCTTGGTGGGGCAGATTACTTTTCCCCATGCCTATGAATAATAACTTTCTTGATTTTAACTGTACTTAAAAGTAACATACAAAACTGTGGTTAAAAAGAAATCCTCCATTTCTGAAGTATGATGTTAAAAAGAAGGTGCCCAGCTTCCTGGTACAGATGCCTAATAGATCCTTTTGGTTGCAACAGGCAGCTGGGCTACCCTCACAGAATCCATGAGGCTTTTGTCTTCAACTCTGACCAGCCTAGGCACAGGTTATTTTCCAGACATACTGAGTCTGAATTATTTGGTTTATCTGAAATTGCTCTAGGACCAAATTCAGCCCAGTATTTCTATTACATCATACATTAGTTGCGTAGACCGCCCTAAGCAAGGTAACAAATTGACACCTGGCATTTAATGCTTTATATTGCTGAGTTTGACCGAAGTGTTTCTGTTTGTAGGTTCTTGTTTGAGGGTGAAAATGGCACTGTGCTGTATACAGGGGATTTCAGGCTTGCAAAAGGAGAAGCAGCCAGAATGGAGCTTTTGCATTCAGGGCCCAGGTGAGACTTCAGCTATTCATAGGATTTAGAAAGAATTAAAGATCACACAGGCCTGGACAATTCAGGAATAATCTACTCTTTTTCCTCATTTTTTATTCTGGATTAAATATATTTGCAGTCAGGCAATACTGCATTTATAAGCCTCTTTTGACTTGTTCTTTGTAACAAAGAGGAAGAGTTGCCTCCTTTTGAAGAGAGAGGAAGTGGTATATCTTAGTACTGTGATGCAGTGCTCACTTGGGTATCACATTTCTCTCTTTCAGAGTAAAGGACATCCAGAGTGTGTATTTGGACACTACTTTTTGTGATCCCAAATTTTATCATATACCAAGCCGGGTAAGTCTAAATAAGTTGTAAGAGGAAAGGTCTTTAAAGCTGCTAATTAATTAACGAGCCTAGGCCTTTGTTAGGTAAGTCTTGCAAGGGAATGCCATTTTGCATTACCAGATCACAGCACTTTGGAGGTATCTTCAAAGACGATTCACCACATTTTCTCAACTTTCCAGGAGGAATGTTTAAATGGGATCTTAGAGTTAGTGCGAAGCTGGACCTCACTGACTCGCTATCATGTTGTGTGGCTGAACTGCAAAGCTGCTTATGGATATGAATATTTATTCATAAACCTCAGTGAGGAACTTGGAATCAAGGTAACGTTCCTATAATTGTTGCTTTAGAACAGATTCTCAGTAACGATTGTGGCCACTGAGCTGGAATTGGCTGCTCAGAGGTCTGCTGTATGTGAAAGACATGCCTGCTTTAACTAAAAAAGCTACAGTTGTGCTCAAAATGAGTTAACTAGTTGATTTCAGTCTGAAACATCTGGGCTCTCCAGGGAGAAGTTAATCCCCAGTTTTCAAGCTCAGTGTTTACCTCTCTCCCTTTTATCTTATGAGTGATAAAAGCCTTCTCATTTACATATGACATTAATAGCAGATATATTCTGACTTTCTTTGATGAATATTCATCCCTCTTCAGCATAGGAGGTATATTCTGCTTGTTCTAGATGTCTGAGTTACTTTTGGCTAACGATTCTCTGCTTGGACATTATTAGTGGGTAGTAATTATTTAAATGCCTGCCAGCATTTGTTGAGAGCAGAACCACATCTGTATAGTTTGCTCCTGCTGCAGTCTGGCAAACACGTTGAGCTAATTAAGAGTAAATCTGCCTTTCTCTAGGTGCACATAAACAAACTTGATATGTTCAGAAACATGCCAGAAATCCTCTACCATGTTACTACAGATCGACACACTCAGATTCATGCCTGTCGACATCCTCGGGTTTGTATCATTTTGCAAAGCCTCTGCTAACTTTGCTGTGAAAGACTGGTTATAGGTGCTGATGTTTTGGTCCTATTGTGCTAAGGAAAACTTGGGCCAAACGGTGGCGTAATGTATGGAAGAGTGAGAATTTTAGTTAGCGGGTTGAAGTTTTTTTAAAAAAAAAGGAAAAATATATTAACTGATGCTAGAAATAGTTTAATTGTATTTGAAACTTGAAAATTGTATTTTTAAATGAAGTAAGACAAGCAGCAGATTAGATTGGTCAGGTATTATCCCTTTAAATACATCAAAAGCAGCTCAGATGGTGCCTCCTGCAGCCACGTACTGTGTGCTTGTAGTGCATGGCCTTCCTTTTCCAGGATGTCCATCAACCTGCAGGCTCCAACCTGGAGGAAGGCAGGTAGAACTGGAGACGGCACGCTGGGGCATTGGTCTCTATGATTGATTTGCTTTGTCAGCTGCACTATGGAAGCAAGATGCAACAACAAAGAGTGTTTCGAAGGAGTTGGAAGTGAGATGAAAACTTGGTCTGGCTAGATACTATGTTGCTCAATTTCTAGGAGTGGAAAAAAGGTCAGGATTACACTTAATTTTATATTGCATGTGACAGGATGATGACTGCTTCCGAGGGAACAGACTGCCCTGTGGGATCACTTGCCAAAATGGAACTCCCTTGCACATAATCAGCATCAAACCCTCCACGATGTGGTTTGGAGAAAGAATCAAGAAAACCAACGTAATAGTGAGGTGAGCATTTGGGCCATGCAGAAACCTGTTGTTTCAGGTGCGTATCTTACCTGATGCTTGTATAACTGAATCTCAAAATGGACTTTTTAAGAGTAGGTTATGCTTGCCTGTTGACTGAGGATGAAGAGCAGTTACCTTAATTTTTGTGCCTCCTCTTTTTTTTTTTTTAGGACTGGGGAGAGTACATACAGAGCTTGTTTCTCTTTCCACTCTTCATATAGCGAGGTTTGTATACTTGTAATACAAAGTAGTTTTGATTATTTTGGAGTGGGTGACATGGCTTATCACAATAAAAAAAATAATCTTTTCAGTAATAAGACATAAGGGGATAGGAAGTTCTGGATGCTGAAGATGGAGAAATTTGTTTTAATGTAGCTGCAGAAGAGCATGTTAAAGTAGAGCAGGATTACAAGCCTGGTTTTTTTGTTCTCCTCGAAGCACAGGTCACTGCTACAATTGTTTTGACTGCCTTTCTATTTTAGATTATTGCGTAACTATGCAATGCTTAAAGCTTGGAATTTTGATTTTTCAATACATTGTTTATCTGCTGTGACAGTTCTGGGTGGGTTCGCCTTCTTTAGTCTGCCCACACATTTAAACAGAATTTTCTCACAGCGTAGCTGCCACAGTTACTCTTTCTGTGTTAAAGACTAAAAGGAGATTGGTCATGGCAGCAGCCTCTCCAGAATCACACACGATCATTTTATGTGACTCGATCCAGTTCTTAAAATACTTCTCTCTCCTAAGAAACTGAACTGAAACCGGATCAGTGCTAACAATTAACCTGTCACAAAGCCTTGCACATACAAAATGAAGCTTATTCAGAGCCCTAGGAAGACAGTCCTGTTTTTAAAGTCCTGGTTAAGTTTTAATTTGCTCTGCCACACAGAATTTTAAATGGAGGTACTAGCGTAGTACATACAACGTGGGAGCTTTGCTGGCAGAATATGGGGGGTAGCGTATTGTAACAGACTCGTACCTCCACATGCAAAAATAGATGCATCCTACTGGTCTGCATAGATAGCAGTGTAATCTGCAAACTCCCAAGTGTTTTCAGTGCTCAGCACTGATAAAGCCTCAGCTGGAGTGGAGTGCCCCAAACCGGACACAATTCTTCAAGAAATTTACTGTCTGGAGAGGATTGAGAAGACAACAGAGTAGGGCTTGGAAAAAGTGACGTGTTTTGTCATAATGGGCTTTTATAGTGGACTGAAGGGGGACTTTAGGAAAAGTCTTTGAGGAAGGGAATACCTCAGCTGCACAACTAGGGACTTGAAATCCAGTAAGAAAAATGCAGGTCTGAAAAGATGTACAGCAGTGAGAACAGAGAAGCGCTGGATCGCAGTCCCTCAGAGCATGCCTGTCTCGCCTTTTCTTTCAGAGGTGGTGGTGGCCTGCATAGTAGTTGATGGTTGCTGTGAGGTGGTTAGGTGAGGCTGAGTTCACATCCTTTCAGACCTGTTTGCTTATTACAGTTATCTGCTTTGATAGTTTGGCTCATGGGTCATACTGGTGTTTACATGAGACACCTGGTAGTAGTTGTTGTGGGTGTGCTTTGATCAATGCTGCCATTAAGTGAAATTATTAACTGTTGATGTAATTTGTGAAACTGCTTCTTCTTTTCTTCAATTTAGATTAAGGATTTCCTGAGCTACATACGTCCTGTGAATGTGTATCCCAATGTACTGCCGGTGGGTGGGACAGAGGACAGTGTTATGGAAATGTAAGTGACAAGTGGGTGCTGAATGGAGGTGATCTGATCTCTGTTCTTGTAAGGACAGCTCCCCTCCTGAGCCCCAGCCTCTCAGGCAGGCTGCTGCCTTTTGCTTTATTTGTCTGATAATACAGATATTTTTTTTTTCCCCCCTATATTCAGTCCTGCAAACTTCAGCTTTCTGGTACGTTGTGCTAAGTCCAAGAGTTCGTATTCCACATGCTCCTTACATCTACGTACAGAGGCTTTTCTGCTGTTAAACTCTATTTGGGTGCCATCTGAATACATATTCATCTCACTTTATTCTGTGACCGATTTGTATGTGTCATTGCTGCTTGTCAGAAGTTTCTTTTAAAGAGGGTCTCTCTGGGGACTAGAACTCCTATCCTCTGTACAGCATCACAGAGGCCTGTTCTCTTGTGCTGCTACAGATACTGGCAGCTTAGAAGGTGCTCTTATGGTGCAGAAGAGCAGCGGTGTGACTTGGTCTGAACAAAACGAGGACTTGTTTCTTTGTTCCTTTTTCTCTTCCTCCTTAGTAAGAAAAGAGATACAATTATTGAATAAAACTGCAGTCAGATTTTTGAACTCTCTCATCTTGTCTTCTCTAAGCAAGGGACTAAAAGATAGTTTCCAAATGGTGTACATGTTTTAAGGTACATATATAGAAGTGACAGATTTCTACCTTTAAGCTGCCTAACCTCACCAATGAGTTAAGAACTTTTCCCTAGCTATTGCTGCCTTTGCTTTAACACTTTTGCTGCAGTGCCTGTGAAAGGCATGAAGTGGTGTACTTAGATCAAGTTAAAAGATTTACTTTTGCTCCTGCTAGTATCTGCCGAGTTCTAAATATTAATCGCTTTTCTCCTCATTCACCTCAGATTAAAGCCATTATGCAGGTCATACAGGAGAAATGCGGAACCCAGGTACAAGCCCTTAGGAACACTGAAGAGAGTCCACAAGAGAGACTTATCTGATACAGGTAATGGTTCTGCTGGTGCCACGGTGCCTTAAATGAAAGCCTGAGACTAAAAGCCTGAGACTAAGCAGAGGTGCCAAGAGCCATAGTGCTCACCATAGTCTGTCTGTGTTCAAAGCAAGAGTTAGAAAGCAAAAATATAAAGTAAATGAACTTAGGTTTTAGGAGGGTGAGAGCGCACTAATTGTGTAAAAGTGCACTTGCTTGCAGTCTTAAAATGTACTTAATGCTCAACAGCCCTTTAAGTCTCTGGAAGAGTTCCATCCCACAGTCCTAGACCATCCCCAGTAAAGCTTTTTCTGACTTTACTTGTATCACTGCCTGTGTTGTGGAGGACAGTGCAGTATGTCAGTGGAATTGCTCTTCTTCGTTATCTCGCACTGATGGCTTTTTAGCACCTAGTAGCTTCTTTTAACTTATGATGGTAAATGGATGGTGTACACAGCCTCTGGAAAGCCACTTGGGAACCAGAAGACATCTTTAGGCCTGCTGCATTCTCTTCAGCTATTTCTGAAGTGCCAAGTATGTGAGGGTGATGTAGCCCCGGCAAAACATGTCAGGAAGCCTGAACAAATGCATCTACCAGGGCTACATCTGATCTGCTGTAGCTTATATGGAGGGTGGCACCTCGCAGCTTTCCTCCTAAGGTGCTGTGCTAGACAGGGCAAGGCACACGCTGGCAATAATGTCCTCTGAAGTCTCCATCTGGGTGAAAGAACTTTTTCCTCTCTTTATATTAAATGAATTTTTATTAAAACATTGCTTATTAAAACATTAAAACAAAATTTTAGCAGAGATGTGAACTGTTCTTAGTGTTGGTTTTTTTTTCTTTTCCCTGTTCTTTTCCTGACAGATGAAGATGATCTCTTTGATTCAGAATTAACTTCTGCAAGGCCTAAGATTCCAAAACAGCAGAGAGAAGAGAGCCAGCCCTCCAGCACAGGACAATCTGAAAATGCTGAAGGAAACATTCATGAGAGCACAGAAACTTACAAAATGACCGCAACTTACACCTCCCTCAAGGTAGACTTCATGGACTGTGAGGAATCAAATGATGATGATGATAATGATGATGATGAAGAAGAATCTGAAAAAAATACAGTTCAAGTTCTTTCTCATGAGCCAGACGCTACTTCCATGTCAAATTTCAATGGAGTAACTAGTGACCAACAGGAATCTAATAGCAACGTGCCTCGCTGGGATGCATTTTTTAAGTGCAACAAACTCGAAGAAAGCTCTGAAAACGAGGACAACTTCCCATCTTCAGCAGATGCTGGTGGGTCCCAGTCACTCTTCAGTGATTCTGATGGAGTAAGTGACTCAACACACATCTCCTCCCAAAATTCTTCACAGTCAACACACATATCGGAGCAGGGGAGCCAGGGCTGGGATAGCCAAACGGACACAGTGCTCATTACCTCCCAGGAGAGAAGCGCCTTGGACTTCGGCTGCTTCAGCAAAGGTGGGAGCAGAACGCTTGCTTCTGTATTGCAGGAGACTGCCAAAGACAGTCAGTCTGATAACAGTAGGTGGAAGCTGCTGGGTCAAAATAGATCTTGTGCCTACGACGTTGCCTGTGACTCAAAAAGCAAGAAAGATGCAGAAGCTGGCACTGCTCGCGTTCAAGACGTGCTGGTGGAAATAAGTGATAACTCCAGGCCTCCTGATCTAGAACTGAGGAGGGACTCCCAGAGCTCCTCTGACTTTGAAATTCCCTTGACTCCTGATGCTGAAGTGCCTCAGCCAGATAAACTGCACTCTTTATATAAGAAGCTAGCAGCAGGTGAAAACATAGTCAATGAAAAAAAAGTTTCCTGAGGACACACAAAACCGATTACATCATGATAACAAATACTGAAATTTGTTCATTAAACTCTGAATTATTTTGCTCTTTAGCACCAATTACTATCTGCACCTATGCTAATTCATGCAATTTTTTCAGAAATAGCTTACCATCAGAACTAGGAATTTGCAGCCTGTGTAACTCTCTATTGTTCCTTCCCTGAAATACTGAGAAGAAAGTATTCCTAGGAGGGACTGTAAAAGCCTTTGATCTCATGAGGTTTGGTTTTCCAGGACTGTGAGTAGACAAAAAAATGCACCAGACAAAACTAAGGGTAGAACACTTAATCAAATTTAGTGTTTCTTTTTATCATGAGCTCTAAGAGTTTGCCTTTGATATATATGTGATCTCAGGTTTTAATAAAATACCACATTTTTAACTGTGGGGAGGAACATGACATCTTTCAGGAACAATCATGCGACCAATGCAATAGTTGCACTTTGACTTTAATCCTGTTTTCACTGCAGTTATTTTTAAAAACAACTGCAGAACAGATTAGAGAATTACTGAGTTTGGTTTGTTGTGTTTTTGTTTGTTTTTTTAACTCAAATTGTTCTTTTCAAGCAGTCTCTCTCTACACTGAGGAAGTGATGTAATCCGATTTTAACTCCTGAATAAGGTGCTACACCCCACTGTCTATGGTTTAAATCTAACTCGTTGCAAAGAACTTGTCATCAGTTCCTCTGTGTTTGGTTTGTTCTGAATTGTTTTCCAGAACAACTTAAAAATAAAATCCTGTGTCAGCTGGTTCTACAGCCACCAGCAGTGGCCTGTGCTGGAGACTAACGCATAGCACAGGGCATAGCACAGGCTGTTACGTTACGCAAGGCTCTTACATTACCAAATTTCACCTCCTCTGCAACATTCTGTTGATTTCACTAAATTCAGACATGTTTAGGTTTCTTTTTTAAATCAAGACAATAGATTCTTCATGCATGTGTGCCATCATAACTAACTCCGCCAAAATTCTTAGCTTCTAAAACGGAAGTGTAATTCAGGTTTTTGTTAAACTGCAGTACCTACAAAAATGCCTGAACAGCAGAAGTCATCTAAAAATCCATGAGGTTTCCCATCCACGTGATCTTAAGTCCCAAAGAATTAAACAGACTTTTAGTATGACAGCTCTCCCCTCAGAGTAAGTCTTTGGTCTTTCTGCCATCTTGAGCGGTATGTGAATGTTAAACTGGCCAGCACTCTGCAGGAGGGGGGGGGGGGGAATTGCTATCATCTACTTAGGGTGCTAAGAATATTCAAGTCCATGTATTTCTCCACTGTTACCTTACCCACTCCCTTCCTGGGCATTGTTAACATAATTTCCAAACATCATCTATCAACTTTTTCTTAGCAAGCCTGAGTGAGCAAAACTGCTGTTGTAACTACCTCTGTGAATAAAGTCATACAGAGCAGAATTTCTTCTGTTGGCTTCTTTCCTTAACTGTACTATAAATGTAAGTTCAGGGCTGCGTTTACAGTGTGCTTAAATAATACAGGAACCCAGCCTGCTTCAGACAAGTCAACAGTGTGGATTTATACCAGTTCTTACCAGCCATGAACTGAATAGGAAACACATGACTTCCTCACCATCGCTCTACTACAGTCTTTATAGTGCTAGAAAATTTGGGTACAGAACAGGAATTAAGAGGTTGCAATCTTAAAGCAAATTCTACTGCTCCAGCTACAGGCTAAAATTTTTTTTTTATGTTTTGTTAAGAATGACAACAACAAGGGAAAAACTAAATTTAATTTATTTTATCAAAAATTATAGGAAGATAGCAATACTAGAGATCACACATTATGAAAAAAAATGTTCCTGAGCTTACAAACTGCGTATTCTAATGTACACAGTCCTAAAACATACATTAGAAATAACCGAAAGATTGACATAACTTTGAGATTAAATAAATAAACAATAGCTTTTCTTACAGGTGATCTTGCAGCTTTAGTTTTGCTGCCAAAAAAAGAAAAAATTAAACCCAACAAAAAAGAACAGCTAGAGGATAGATCGCAGGTTACCAGTCCCTAAGAAGCGCATATACACAACTGAACTGGTGGCCATGATGATGCTAACAGAACACAAAGCAAAACAAAGGCAGAAGCTAGGCTGGTTTAGGCTCCTTAGGAAATTGAAAATAGCTTTTTCTCCTTTTCAATTTGGCAATTTTTCCCCCGAACTCATAAAAACAGCAAAAGGAGTTTTAAAAGTGACACAGTGTCCCGTTTAGCTAATTCACTGACTGCAATCCAAATGCACTGGGAATATGTAAATATAAAATACTGTTCAAGGCTCTAAATTGGAAACTGGATACATGGGTTGACTTCAAATAAATACAAAATACTGTTACCTCCCAGAACATAAATTAACAGTCCTTTATTTATCACACAAGAGGTAACACACATATCCTTAAAGAACAACAGTGTTATTTCAATGCTGGTGGTAACATACACTGCCTTGGAGAAAAAAGGCAGATGCTGAACTCAAGTACAACTATGAAGATTTTTATCTTTTAAAATGCATTTACTTGCAATTATTGAAATCAAACTGGGCATGGACATAGATAAGACAAAAAGGGTGTTGAACCAGCCCTGTGTCGTCTTGCACAGGAGAGGCCAGAGAAACCGATTTGGTAAGGAATCCATTTCTTGCCGCAGCCACTCTCGCCATCCTGTACCGACAGGGAAGGCTGCAGACTGCAGCGGATTAAGGAGCTGGAGATTGCAGATTCCATCCACGTGGAATGCATCGCTGCATCGGGCTACATGCAAGAGAAAGCACTAATGACTCCAAATGATGTAAGATCATCTAGAGCTTGCTAACATTAAAGCTCCACATTCCACTTGAACTTTATATTAAAAAAAAAAATCATATCATTAGATATGTGGCATGATAAAAATTGACTAGATTCAGCATTTATCCAAGCGTGTGGATACACGTGAGCCTCGTAAGGTCAAATACTTTTGAAACTAAGCAAACTGTCTCCTATTCATTAAACAATATAAAGTGTCTATTTCAATGTGTATCTCTCTGTATTGTGGATTACAAAACTTACACGGCGCTTTCAGTGGCCCACACTCTTCACCCCAACCGTCAAACTGATTTTGGCTAGTTGCGTATAAATTTCACTTTCTGCCAAAGAGCCCGATCTTCAGTGCAAATGCAACTGTGCTTCTTAATGAAGAACCAACCTGTATTATCCTTTGAAACACTCTTGTTTTGGAGCACTAGTAATTAACATGAAATTTAAGGCATTTTCTAACAAATTAAGTAAACGGTTACCTGCTGGGTTCTTGACTTCATTCACCTGAGCCAACAGCTGTGCACCTTATAAAGGTAACTAGCTGACCTATGATACATAGCTAGCATCCATTTATGGAGCAATGTTATTCTGCCTGACCCTATCAACATTTACATGATTTGTACGCAATACGCAAGTTTTACAAGCTTTTAATCCATGAGAATAAAGCACTTGGGTCGTCCCTGGAGCATGGACCTTGGCTCTAACTCCACTCATAACATACCTCAACAAATTTTGAAGCCAAGCAAAACTTAGCACACCTTATGACTAGATCGAGACAACTTTAAGATGATCAGGGAAAAAAAAACCAAAACCCAAAAAGACAACTCAAGCAGCTGAAGAACAGTACATTTCTCAGTCTCGACATTCAAGAACATCTTAACAAATGTCTACAGCAAATGGGTAAACTCACCCCTAGTCTAACTTCACTGAAGTTAACATTTTTGCAACAAGAAAAAACAGGCCTAGTATCTTAAAAGTCTGTCACTAGATAAAAAAAGTCACAGTATGTAAAAACTTAATCAAAAGCAGTTGTGAATACAAATCAACTCCCAGGGTATTTTTGCACCTAACAGGTAACTGAGCATATCTCCGTAATGCATCAGCTTTGTTAGACTGCTCTCCCTACTCTTTTGTTATCTATTTCCAAACTGTAGCCAGTAATTTGTTTCGGCAATGACCGCCACATTTCTGCAATGAACACAAGCAGCATATGTTACTAGCGATAATCCGCTATTTACAAATTCTCTGTGCAACTGCAGACCTCCTATAGCATCCTAACAAAATCAGAACATAACAACTGGAAAAACTTCTACATGTAAAACTTCCAATTAACATAACATCAGCTAAAAAACATTCGAGACCTTAATCTTACATCTGGAATCCAGTAAAACCAATTACTTTACTTGCATGGAGTTCAACGGACATTTTACAACTTGTGTTCCTGTAAACCTTCATTTAGACACAGTCTGATGGCTGTCCTTAATCCTTTACCCCAGTGCCACAAATGTTATTGCTAATCTCTTGAAGCTTTTCTTTATATAACAAAAAAGCAAAAGAACCGTCAGCTATGATTTAGGATTCAAATCAAATGCCTCCAGACTTTTCAAGGTATAGAAAATACGTAACATCATTTCATCCCACTGAAATCAGCTCCTAAAAGGCCTACGGCTGTAAGCTCATACTCAAATGTTCAAATCAAGGTACATTTTAAAGAGTTTTCTTAGCATATATTTTACTGCTTCCTAAATAACATTTCTAGAAAAATTCCTTTTTAGTCCCCGTTATCAGTTTTGTATTTGCCTGAAACACTACATCTCTTTGGCCAGTGCCATTTCAATTAGAAATGTAATGCCTTGTTTTCACTGTACTTATTTACATTACATGTAAGAATACTTGAATACATCTATGAAAGAAGAGCATTCTTAAAACACATTTAAGAAAGAACAAAGTATTTGTGACTTTGGATACCCAAACTCAGTTGAGATAACCTCTGCAACACACAGCTCCACATTTGCAGACAGTTCTGATCCTCTTTTTGGATGGGCTAAGACCATCAGCAGAGTCTGAAGTCAGATCTATCGAACCTGTGACATAGATAAACACAAATAAGGAAGTTTTAAAAGACACACTGAAACCGTGCTAGGTATTGAAATGGCTTCAAAAAAGCCTTCTACCACCCCAGTTCTTAAAAGACTTGTGTGTGAAGCTATATTCACATTCTACCAACACTCACATTACCGCTATTTACACAACACCTAGCACACACATCAGAATCCAAAGCTCAACAAACTCGAGCCTTGTCTCCTTGGGTCCGTATCCATACTGATCAGTTGAGAGCGCAGCCTGCCTTGAACGTCAGTGTCACAGACACCAGAAAAGAGAGGAGTTTTAAGGATTCAAGTAAGATCAATTTGTCAGTACTTAAAGAGAGCTTCTGCAAGAATAAGGTACAGCTCTGGAGTGTAGAGATGCTTCTCTGAAAACAAAATAGCAGGGCAAACAATACATTGCTGTTGTGGGTAAATGGTTTGCATGCAAAGTTTGACACACACAACACCCCTGCCACCAAACCTCAAGAATTTTTTATTCTATTGGAAAAAAAAATGAAGTCATAGAATGGTTTGGTTGGAAAAAACTTTAAAGCTTATCCGCTCCAACCCCCCTGCCATGGGCAGAGACGTCTTTCACTAGATCAGGCTGCTCAAAGTCCCATCCAACCTGGCCTTGAACACTGAATGGAAGATCAATTATCAAAGAATCATCCAACAGCCCAAGTTGGAAGGGACCAACTCAAAGGATCACCTAGTCCAGCCTTTCATGGGGAAGGGAGCCTAGATGAGATTATCTAGCACTCTGTCCAGTCGCATCTTGAAAACCCCCAGTGATGGGGACTCCACCATGTCCTTGGAGAGGTTGTTCTCACTGTATGATAGTTCTCACTGTAAAAAAATTCTTAATTATCAAAGAGCTGGCAGTATTTCACCAAGAACTTTGTTTCCTGAAGTCTCTGCATAATGATCAATGTATTCAACCCAGCATAACAATCATAAACTTTGGACCATCCTTCTTCTGTCCTAAACATCTGTACCATAGGACCTACGTCCACAACTGAGGCCTACAGACACGAGAATGCAGAGACAAGCCCATAGCGCCTTACACCACCCAGCTGTTACAACTGTCTTTGTAACTATCACTAGCAGATTACTTAGAAAGTAGTTTACCTGAAATGTCAGTTTGAATAAAGGAAAGCTTTTTTTTTTTAATGGTAGCCTGACCATTCCTTCAAGCATTCCTGTGACAAATCAAAATAATTTGCCTCGTCAGACATTCCAACCACAATCCCTTGCTGTGAGCTAGGAGCACTGAAGGAAGTAACGTGCTAGAGGTGGATGCAAAAGCTTCTGGGTGCGATCTGTCTGCGCTACACATCAATGAGCAGTGACTGTTCTAGAATCCACAGAGCTGCATTAATAAGATGCAGCGCCTGACCTAAAATGCTGTCATCAGTGAGGCTGCAACGAAACCCACTAGTCCCCCAAACCTCCGCAAGAACAGTGTTAAAATCTGCAGACCTTTCATCTGATAGTCAAAGGTTAGCTCTTCTCCAGCTTTGATGGTTCGTGTAGAAAACAGCGCTATTCGAGGAAGACGCAAGTCGAGGTTATCAATGAACACATTGAAGACTTGAAGATTTGGATCACACTGTAAGGCAAAAAGTAATGTGGTTTCTCTTAAGAAAAATGCACACTAAGTTTCACTGAAGTGTTTAAGTAAACCAAGGTCACAGGAAAGGAAGAACTGGTTCCTCTCAGCGACAGAAGTCTGAAATTAAGTTATCTTCTGAAATCAACAGATTACGCTCTTGAAATACCGTTAAAGGAGAACACTCATAGCTTAGAGTCTAGTCCTTTAAAGAAGGCAACCTTTACACAGTACGTAGACTACACTAATGTGCAACACCTATTAAAAAAAATATACAGTACCTTCAAAAGATGATAACAAAAAAGACAACAAACAAAGCAATTAAAGCTACGTTCAGAGGTTGTACTTACCTACAAAACCTACAGAAAGAATTAAAGTTGAAAGAAAAGTAAAATTAAAGTTGAAAAAAAACAACCTAGCATTTCAAGCCACACACACACACTCACCACTCTGTATTGAGGTTTAAGCATTGCTTCCAGGCTAGAAATAATATTTTCATACTATGCATAAATTTCTATTTTCAGCTGCTAACCTGCTTGGTTTCTGAGTTATCTGCTATGGGCTGGGTGGCAGGAAGGTGGGCAATGACACCAAGGAGGAACTAAAAATCACTTGATCATTTTTTCTGGATTAAGCGTCAGAAGTCAGTAGTCACTGAGACAGTCTGTTAAACTCTACATGCTTTTTTGCTCTGTAACAGCAAAATGTATCCCGCGTTAAAGAATCAGAAGTGAAGTTAGACATTTAACTTTACACTGAAGAGTGAGAATACTTCACTCCCATTTCCGAAAGTGAAGAGCAATTGGCTGTACCTAAAACCCTTCTTCATCCTTCTCGCAGGCAAGCCTGCATGAAATACAAATGCCATCAGCTCACAAATCTGAAGACATGAATTTACTGTATTGGTAGAACACTGACTGCATACCTCACAAACATTACATCAGTAAGATTCAGTAATTTTTAGTTCAGTGACCTTCACAAACACCGTTCAGCCTTCTTGCTTTAGGTACTTCAGCTGAACAGGAAATAAAACACTACAAAAATTTCCTGTTTAAAATTTACTTTTGAGTTCTCTGGCAAGTTTAGATTTAGGAGGGAAAAAGGTATCTACGAGGGAGAAATATTAAAGAAAGCATAGGAATTTTTGTTTTTTCCTCTACCAGCGTTCGAAGGATCAAATTTGGTGTAACTCTCCATCCTGCCCTGCTACAAAATAATGCATCAATTCCTACAGTCTTTGACTCTTCACTAATTTTATGAAGTGCTTCTCACGTGTTAGGTCCATGGGAAAAAAAACACACCCAGACCAACCCTATTTTGGTTGTCTAGAACCAGCAGATTCAGTGACAACCCCAGTCCTACCAGATGCCCACTTCAGGCAGCATCTCATTCCCACATTTTTATAGGTAGTCTTACTCTGAGTAAGGCTAAGCATTCCATTTATTTATTACGCCATCTAACTAATTGGACTGTGCTGGCATGAAACAAACTACTCCAGAAAAACTGTGGATATGGTAAAGAAAATGTTTACAGTAGGAGAAGATATTTCTCGCACAATTAGGATAATTCTCCGAATTCTTAGTATACAAAACAAGGTCTTACGCTGTGATTCACAAAGTGAGACACATTTCCATATCGAGCTGCATCTACTGTAAATTCATCTGAGTCATAGTCCAAATCAAACAAGTATGTATTTCCCTGGTTGTCATAGAGCTGGCCTCGTCTCTCTGCTTCCTCACTTGTAATCACCTAAAAAGAGAGAAAAAGAAACCTGCATCATATTATTAACTATCACTAAATTAAAACAAAAATCACAATCAAGTTACAAAAATACTTTACTTAGCAAAAAATACCACATTTGCTTTTTGATGTTGAAATTGCATTCCATCTCTAATGAATAAAGAATACATACATACAGCTAAACTAATTAGTTAGTGACTGAGGTTTCTCCATATGTAATCTGTCTACAGCTGATGCACAGCACTCCCTTGTCTCAGGAGAACAAAAAAACAGTCAGCACCTTCTATTAGAGTTCTGATGATGACAGATACAACCAACGGTTTCTGCTTGAAGTTTCTATACGTACAAATTTTTCATTAGAGTCAGAAAGCCTTGTTTACTTCACGTAAAATAAAATTTCAACTTTCCCCCTTGGCACAGATGAAGATCAACAGGTATCAGTTTTTACAATCCCGTCACATTTACAGTCCAGTATTCATCTCCCCCCTCGCTAGAAGCATCTCTTCCTGCTATTTTTTACTGCAATGAAAGATCCTACTCATGACAACTTAGACAGACACATCATTTCACAAAGATGCATCTATGCAATTAGGAAGAAATCCAGAAACTCCCCAAAGGAAGAAAAGAACTACAGTCACTTCTGACAGAAGCAACAGCTTCAACAACTTTGCAGTCTGTTACATTAAATGTATTCTGTCTTGCAGACACAGCAAAGAAATCACATTTTGGCAGCAAGACAGATATGAAATGTGATGAAACTGGACAAAAAACCCTCTAAAATCTTTCCAACAGATCAGATTTGAGAACTTACTTCAGCAGTACGGAATAAGTAGTTTCAGGTGAAAGGGTAAATACACACTATTTCCTTTAAGCAC
>NW_009629756.1:21828-25168 GCF_000690535.1 Cariama cristata
AACAAAATCACATAATCACCTTTCTGCATTAACCCCTCAACGGAGATATTTTGAATAAGTGACCTCTTGTATGTTTACAAGAAAGGCATGAACATGAGAAGGCAGAAGATTTGGGGCAGGAAGCATGGAGGAAATACAATTAAGAGCACAAACATTTGTAGGAAGGGACAGAAGAAATTATTTTGAGTCAACTTAGTAGCAAGGTAGATTTGTGGCAGAAATACTACAGACCGGATCAGAGAGGCTGCCAGGAGCTACTGATGTAAAGAGCACTGAAGCAGAGCAGAGGCTGAAACAGATAAACACAACATAGGGCAATACAAAATCTCAAGGGTAACTCAAGGTCTGTATTTTATAACATGAAAGTTCTGTTTGAAATAGTATGAGATCGAGTAAACAGATAATGTCCGTACTACAAGTCTTATTCTTGCTGTTAATCGAAAGTAATAAATGTGTTTGGAAATACCACCTTAAAAGTTCAGACAAAACAGAAAAGGGAGTGACAGACTGGGTGGGGAGTTTGGTAACAACTGTGCCTGGGGAATAGCAAAAACTACAGTAATAAAGATGACCAGGGAAGAATGAAGAATATGACTGCCAAAAGAAAGACTCGCCTTTAGAAATACTATTAGGGCACGTATCTAAAATAATTCTCTAGTGACATATAGGATAAGTATTCTCTTTACATTCAACCTTTTACAATTACTCTGGAACAGAGGAACGTTCTGGACAATATAATTTTGCTGTCATCTTGCATGTCCATTTAGTGTATTTCTCTATTCAAAAGTAGACTTACCTATTCTATAGTAGAAGTCAAGAAGTGTTAAAACTGAGAGAAAGCTCATCAAGATTTTCTCCAACATCTCCTTTATTGTGAATAATTAATCTGTATGAGATAAATACATACCTCTCCAACATATTCCATCACAAAACTGTTGGTTTTAATTTTCTGGAGGGTTTTTACTCCCCAACCACGGCCATTGTTAGTTCTGAAGATGCAAAGAGAATACGGTGTACCTTTCTGTACTATCCTATTAGGGCAGTCAGGCCCACACCTACAAAACGAATTGCATTCATAGATGGGCAAGCCGGGCTGGATTTTCAACTTCTTTTTTTTATTGTAAGCCAAAATAAATCCAGCCTCCTTTGGACAGCACTTCTCAGCAGGGCAGTCAGCACATTCACAGCCAGTCGTTATTCCATTTATTACATTTATTCCCGGAGCAGGTTTATACTCATTAATGTAGTAGAAGTCTAAAGGAGGGCCTTCAAGATCCACAGTGTTTTCTACCAGAATCATCGCTTTATGATTCTTTTTCCTGTTGAGTTCTTCTTTCCATCTCTGCAGAGCTATTCTTTGCTTAGCCTTCTTTACAATGTAATCTGCAACTGCAGGCTTCAAAGCTTTAACATGGTTTCTCACTTTCAGTGCTTTGCCTTCTCTCACCCGAGACAAATATTCATTCTTGTCACTAAGAAAGTTTTGAAGAAGCAATGGACATTTCAGATTTTTCTGAGGTTCCCAAGTATTTGAAGATTCTGGCCATCCTTTCCATTTCACAAGATAGTATTCTGTGCCCTTGAAATACAGAAACAGATAACAGACTTAGCCACATTTTATTTTGCTGAAATCCAGCATCACAGAGTACACAGACAAACCCAAGAGCTCTGGAGTTAAGAAACAGCATACAGTGCAGAAGGTCCTGATGTCCCCATAACAATTAGAATCGGGGAGAAAGAGAAAAATCATGTTTTCTGTTTGCAAATTAACTTACAGCACCACTTTGGATACTTTATGTATCATCTCTAGGGGTAAAGAAAGAAACAGCTGGGATGAACTCTGATTGCTAAAGTATACCTGAAGGAGGCTAGTTTGTTAAGGCACTTATGTAAGTTATGCTAACTAGTTCTATGAGTTGTATGCACAAGCAGAATGTAGTCATATCACATACAGAACACAAAAAAGGAATTCTAAACTTAGCGAAAAAATCTCTAAACCCCACCATTTGTCATATCAACCCCCTCCCAAAAGAGTTATCCATTCAAAACACGTAATATTGTATTTATAATCAAGAAGCATACATTCTGTACTTATTTTTAAAAGGCCAAATAACTGTAGGAAGGCCAAATCCTGAGACTGAATTTCACTGGCACGATCAAGCCGTAGGAATCCAGTTGCAGCACATGGCCCTAACTCTTCATCAAACAGACTACAACAGTCAAGAGAGAAATATAAAATGTTACCTGCAAATAAAGGAGAAGCATCCTAATACATACCAAGCTACAATCTAAAAGCATCAGCATTTTGCTTAACTTCTAGATATGGAAAGGTGAAACATTTCATAATCTAACATCTCTGTAATGTCAGAAAAACACCTTCCTTCAGCATACCGAAAGCAGTACTTATACCGCTTTCTGTTTACAGTTCAAACTTGAAAAGATACTTCATTTGACCTCAGCAAGAGCTTTGTCCTCACAGCCTGCAACTTCGTATTATGAGCAAAACTACCTTTGGCTCACTTCCAAATTTCTGCTGAAAGAGTGATCAAATTGGTCTGTGTTTCTCTTACCTCTTCTACCTTGTAGTCACACAAATATTCCACCTCATAACTCTTTAGACTCCTGTTGGTGATTCCAATGGATTTACATCTGAGATTTTCCTTCCTACATAATTCTTGGAGGGTCTCAAGTGAAGCTAGACATGGCACATACCAAGCTACAATAAGAAAATTGGTAAAGAATCCTATTTAATGTCTCAGCTAAATTGAAATCATTATGCCTTATCCCAGAGTCCCCACATTATCATTTGTGATAGCAGTCCACCAGTCTCTTGTACAACTACAGTGTCTCACAGAGTCAAACTCAACCCTTGTCTAATAGGTAAAGCAAAGCACATCAACGATTCCCTCCCTGCACCTTTATTCCGTACAGTACATATAAAGAACAGCAAATATTTTGGAGGGCAGAGACTTCCACAGGTGAAAGCAGCACTAAGAACTGAATAATTTTCCTACAATTACAGCATCCCATAGCTGAACTACGGCGACAAGGAAACCTCCATCCTTCAATAAGACCGCCAAAAATCCGCAGTTAGTCAAGTGGAATCGAGCGCTTGCGATGCAACCATGGCGACGGGACGAGGAAAGAAAGATCCACAGCGCTCTTCCAGAAGGATCGCGGGTGCCTGGTCAGCTAGGCGGATTTAAAGGGACGCGACACTGCAAGGCGGCACGGCAAGAGTGCCAGCTCCCTGCCAGAGCCCGGGAAACACCGCTGGGGCGGGATGAAGTTCAGAGCAGGAGCCCCAAGCTGCGACGCGGCGAGGGCCGTGCCTCCCCCC
>NW_009629757.1:0-251 GCF_000690535.1 Cariama cristata
AGTGCCCAAGCTCCTCACTCCTGCCTGGTGGGGATGCAGGGCGAAAGGGGTGCTCCCGGGGTGGCACATCACATCCCCAAGACACCCAGCTCAGGGCTGCGTGTCCCACTCGGCGCAGCTCAGGTTGCCCCAAAGGGCGGCTCAGCGGGTGGGACAAGGACATGCAGAGACCCCTTCTGCCAGGCTTGCACACCCGAACCCCTCAGCCCTGTGGTCGCTCACCTTCTGGCTGGGGGTTGGCCGTGACAATG
>NW_009629757.1:403-709 GCF_000690535.1 Cariama cristata
CCGGGGCTGCGCCGGGCTGCAGGCCGGCAGAGCAGGAGCCTCGCAACCCTCTGCCCATCCCTGCCACCATGTGCCCCACACCCTCGCTGGGGCATTAGCAGGTCCCCAGGCCGTGCAGTGGAGGAAAGGGCCACATCAGGGGCCACCACGGCACATTGCCTGCAGCAGGACAAGGCAGGGGACCACGAGGCAGGGAGCATACAGCCTGCTGTACAACCCCGTACAGCATAAGGGATGAGGTGACAGCAGGGTGTGGAAGGAGGAGGGTTGTATAGCCCATCGCAGCCCCCGGTCCGAGCTACCACC
>NW_009629757.1:727-1421 GCF_000690535.1 Cariama cristata
CCAGCCCGCTCCCTCCCCCCCCATCCCATGGCCCCCGCACGTGGGCAAAGGTCCTGGGGCTGCGCCAGGAGCCTTGGGCACGTGGGCTTGGCACTGCTCCGGCCAGAGCAGAGCCTGGAAGGAGCTCCCGGCCCGGATGCAGTCTGGTCTCACTCCTGTGTGCTGGGATGGGGAGGTCACCTCTCCCCTGGCCAAGCCACTACAGCATCCCCTGGGGACGCTTGGGCTGCACGCCCTGTCTGGAGTATTGAGCATGGTCCAGCCAGGACAAGCTGCCATGGGTGCCCTGTGCCCCAGGGGGACTGGACCAGCCCAGGGCTAAGTGCCAGAGGTCAGCACGCTGCGTCTTTCCTGTGCCCAGCAGAAGGGACAAACCATCGTGACCTCAAGGCCCAGCAAACTGGTACCCAGGCTGGTATGTCTTAGCACCGGCTGGTGCCAACATCCCCAACCTCCAGAGCTGTGTCCCCCCGTCCCACCCTTGTGCTCTCTGGCACGGCCTTGGCTCCCCACACCTCCCAGGGGCAGACTGTGGGTTCCCCAATCCGCTCAGGGGCTGACTGGGCCAGCTTTGTGCCCGCAGGAGGGCAGAAAGCCATGCCCCTACCTAGCTCCGGAGAGGTGGGCCTGGCTCGGCGCCCCTTCCCCTTGCTCCGCGTGCTTCTGCCTTCTTGAGCCATCCGGCCACTCTCTT
>NW_009629758.1:0-1078 GCF_000690535.1 Cariama cristata
CCTGAACGGGCTGGGTTTCGCTCGCTTGGGGAAACTGGTCTGTTATGGTCTTGATTTGCTGCCCTTCTTATGTGGAAGAGCAGTTTGGTTACCTGACTTTTTTATAATTGTATAGTCCAATAGAAGCGGTTTCTAAAAGCCTTGTCCATGCTCTTGGGTCTTGCTGCCTGATTTATGCTCCTTTGGAGTCCCTGCAGAAGGCAACATGCGCTGTCGGGTACCGGCGTTTTGGCACAAGGTTTTGCAAGGATGTAAATCAGTGGCAAAGTGCCCTTGGAAGATGCGCGACTGTCTTCTCCAATGCAGTAAGAGCTCGGCTTGAGATGGATGTTTTATATGAGGAAATATGCTGAAACCCCAGCAAAGTTGGCATTTAATATCCTGCTTAGTTTTCCCAAAGGTTTTCTGATGGATTTATGAATTCACCCCTTACAATATGGCAGTGAATAGCAAGGTAGTGATCTGCAGTGAATTGTCAATGTTCAATTCTGGAACTGACTTTGAAACCCCCCGAAACCTGTCCTTAGATGACTGAGATAGCTTGAACTTTCTCTGTACGCCTGGCTCTTGCGCTTTGGCTTGTGCCGGAGAGGCTGCCCATCTGGCTGGGTAATGAGAGCGATGCAAGTGCGACCTTGCCTCAAATTTGAACTTTAAGCTGTGGTTTTGAAAGGACTGTGTATCTTGAAGTTTAATATTATTCTCCAAAAATTGCAGAGTACTGACATAGTTTCTCTTGCCACCTCGTAACTCAAAACAACGCAATGTACTCCATTATGCTCTACAGTACTCATACAGGAACCAACCACTTTTGGTGGCATCTTTTGGAGAACACTTTACTGTAGACCATGGTTTCCTCTACCGTGAGGACAGGCTGAGAGAGTTGGGGTTGTTCAGCCTGGAGAAGAGAAGGCTCCGGGCAGACCTTAGAGCAGCCTTCCTGCACCTAAAGGGGCCGACAAGAAAGCTGGGGAGGGATTTTTTACAAGGGCAGGGAGTGATAGGACATGGGGCAAGGGCTTTAAACTGGAAGAGGGAAGATTTAGATGAGATATCAGGAAGAAATTCTTCCTGGTGA
>NW_009629758.1:1220-10978 GCF_000690535.1 Cariama cristata
GTCCCTTCCATCCCAAACCATTCTGTGATGATTCTGTGGTTTATTTGTAACACAGGCAGTGAGCTGCAGTTTTCTGATGAAGTTTTGGGAGTGCAGCTGGTTGTTTGCTCCCCAGGGGGCCTGAGAGATGCCACGAGGGCAGAGGGTCCCGTCCCCAGTGCTGGTGGGGGCATGGCCGGGCTGCGGGGCAGGGTCACCCCACGCAAGCGGCTGTGGCTGCTGCTCCAGAAAATGCCGGTGGGATGAGAGCAGCTGTTTGGAGAGAAGCAACCGTACCGGAAAGCTGTGATATTCCGCAGGGCGAGGGTGTCAGATGTGATTTGCCTTTTGGAGCTTATAGTCTGAACTGAATCATGCAAACTCCATTTCCAGTGTATAATTTTCAGACTTTGTTAGTATCCTAAAAGGGCAAAGAAAAGGCAGCAAACTGATAGGAAGGAGAGTAGTAGAAGATACTGGATCCTAAATTTTAACTGGCTTTATTTACTAAGTTTTTTTCTTGCTGTGGAACGGTTTTTCTCCTGTCTAAATGTCTTCCCAAGTTTCTGAATATTATGACAGATAGCATCATTTGTATTTTCACCTAATCCATAGAACTAGAATAAATGTTTTTATCAAATCTTTCTATGGAACAAATCTACATCAAATATTAATCAAGTAAAAGAAATTTCACTTCTGTAAGAAGTATGAAAAGGACCTTGTGCTGGGGTTTCCATGGGGGGGGAGGTGTGTTGTTGCATGCTACAAACTGTATGATATAGTTTAATTTCTTCTCTTTCTGCCACAGAGTTACGGAATCACTGGGAGACTCTGTTTTATGTCGTTGACCAGATTCGATAATCTGTTTGGTCCACCTTCCTTTACAACCTAGTACGTAAACAGTGAAGGGATCTCCAGCCAAGAGCAGGGGAAGGCTGGGTCGGATGAAACACGGTGAGGGTCACCGCAGCCAACTATCAGAACAGATTTCTTGGCTTCTGTTTTAAGCAGCATTAGAAAGTGATAAAGCTTAATATTAATGTTCAGACTAGCTTTAAATATTGAATTTTAACTTTTTTTTTCCTTCTTTTTTTTTTCCCCATGAAGGAGAAGCTGGGCCGTTAGGCAATGAGTTGGGTAGGGGGGAGCCCGGAGCTGGTGCATGCCCAGGGACTGCCCTGGCCTCAGGCAGCAGGGCTCTCTGCCTGCTGGTCTGTGTTCGAGGGTCTGCACACAAAGTAGAAGGAAGATGGGATGCGTGTTGGTACGGCTACAGGTAGAAGTGAGTTTTTTTCCGTATGGGATTGGGATTTTCAGCCCCAAGCCCCTCTTGGGAATTAGGCAGAGGCTGAAGCCTAGGTCCCCCCCCAGTCCCCCCTGAGAGCGTTGCTGAGCCGTGCCCCTGTTGTGGGACAGCTCGGCCTGAGGGCTGCCCGGTTCAGGGGCTTGACAGCTGCCCAGGGTTAGAAAACACCATTTCCCCTCAGTTTTATCTGCAGCCAAGTGGGATTTCTTTTTCTTTGTGTAGCAGGTTTGGATTTTCTTTGTGTAGCATAAGAGGAAATGGAATCAATAAAAGTAAATCAACAAATCAGTCTTCCTTAGGAAAGTCCTTCTCCAGGAAATTTAAAGAACTTGAAAGAAATAAACCCAATCTAAAACCCAACTTCATTTTTCATTGCTGATTCCACCCAAACAAGCCACAGGCTAAGCAAGTCACATTTTTTCTCCTTCAAATAAATACATCGCTGTACTTTCACAGAGTCTCAATTTTGATGCAACAACCAGTTTTCCTTCCCCCCATAACAAATGCCAGCCTCCAAAAAGAAGTTTTTAGTCTCTCTGTGGAGGCTGCGTGGCCCAGCCAAGGAGTTGACTCAAGTAAAGAGTTGCTTTTCAGTTTCCCCAGCTGTCGTGCTGGGCTCCATGTGCTGATCAGATCAAACGCCAAAACCTCACGCCGCTTCTACGTGTGGTTTCCACAGTTTGGCTTTGTCTTCTCTCCATCCCTCCACTATTTTGAAACAGCTGTGCAAAATCATACATTCAAGACTTACAGGAACCTCTCATTTGCTTATTAAGGTTTTTTTTTTTTTTATTTCATTATAAGTTATTCATTGAGATTTAAAGCAGTTGTTATGTCCCGCACATAAAATAATTACACAGGGAGCTGAAGCAAGAATGCGTATTCTCTTAACTAAGGAAGAATTGTATGCCTGCACCTCTCAGCTCTTCTCATTTGCTATTACTTAACTGTGGAGCAGAGCAACACCTTTCGAACCACCTTTAGCAAAACCTGCAAGTCCAAACTGGCCCAGCTGGTACCCCTGTGCTGGGCACCTAAAAAAATGTACAGTAAAAGATATTTGATCTCCAAAGAAAATTGGAGGGAGAAGGACAAGAGAGAGCCGCAGCCTCTGCCGTGCTGCTGTCTCGAACGGGACAGCACATGCTAATGCCTGGTTAGCAAACATCTCCATTACCAGTGAAATGGTAAAAGAAAATAAAACTGAGATAAATTCCTGAAATACATCATAAAAATTAAACTACTTTCTAGGAACAGTAATTGTCTTACTGCAAGTGAAATGACATACTTGAAATGCATGGCTGAGGAGAGTGAGATGAATTATTTCTGTATCATACAGTAAGGGCGAATACATCTGTATCATAGTAAGGGTGTATCGGTTAAAGTTCATGCATGGTTATTCTTATTTCTCATTGTTTACTCTCTGAAGATGAGGCAAGAAGATCTAAATGTTCAGGGATGATTTTTTTGAAGTTGTCTCCTGCATGCTAAAATTTGTGTTCAGTTGATCTCGCTCAGTGTTTAATCTCGTAAGGTGATATTTGATGAAGGAGGGGGGTGTATATCTCGCTGTTGGCCCTGGCTTAGAGCTGTCCCCAGTGATCTTCTGTACACAGAGTCTCGGTAAACATCAATAGATCCACAACGGCCCTAAATCATTTCTTATCCTTTTATCCTTCTGGTGCACTGTACCTGCGTTAATTCCTCAGCCTCAAAATCTCTCCCACCGTCAGTAATATTGGAAAATCTATTTGTAAGATCTTTCTTTTGGGAAAAATCTCAGAAAATTTTATACCAGTACTGATACGTTTTCCCTCGGAGTACACCTGGAGAGTTGCTTTTTTTGGCAGGGAAAGCCCCGGAGCAGCCCAACCCCAGCGCGGGGGCTGCCCGAGCAACCCTTGGCAGCGCGGGGCAAAGCAACCGGCTGCTGAAAGCTCCTCCAGTGCTTTGCCCTCCACACCGAGCACTGCAAAACCGTCTGGAAATGATAATATGTTCTGACTTTCTCTCTTGAAGCAAGAAGGTGTTGCCTGTGGGGTCGGGAAATGGAAAGCTGCAACATGAGCATCTGTAGTTTGCTTGGCCCAAATGGGGGTGGAGGGTGATGTGGAGGTCTTCATTGCTCGTTCCTTCTAAAGTTTCCTGGCTTTTTTAGTAATCTGCGTTTATTGATTGGTATTTATTTGTGAGAATAGATAATAAGAAGTGTAACTTTGATGCCTTGGGTAGGTTGCTTTCCCTCCTGCCCATTGCACGTGCCGGCACGAGAGCGCAGGGCTCAGTGCCGCGTGTAGGAGGTGAGGGGGGGTCTGGGGGGCTGGAACGGCTGCGGGGGGATCTTTTCTTTCCCATTTTGCTCAGGAGGTAGAGGAGTGGATGTGCAATAGCCTGGAGCAGGACTTTTCCTAGCTGTAGTGTGGAACACAAGTGACTCTCAAAACAGCTTGTATTTCTTTGGCATTCTTAACCTGTGACACTTTAGAAAAAAGAAAATAAATTTTAGAAGAAAGTAAGTAAATCAGTACGCTGGGGCATCCATGGCTGTGCTGAGCTACCCTGTCGTGTTTTGAGGCCTATCTGGAGTTCATAAACACTAGCTTGTGACCTTTGGATGAAAAATGTCATTTAAGATGGAATTATTATTAGCATTGATGATTTTATTATTGTTTTATTATTAGCATTGATGATTTTATTATTATTTTATTATTAGCATTGACATACAGCGTCCTGTAATGGCAAGAGAAGCCAGTATGCTGCTTTCCAGAACGACCACATTTCATCTCTGCTTGGCAATAGCGATGTGTGTTTGCCGTTGGGATGCTAAGTGTGAAAGGTAATTAGAATTTTTAGGATTTATTCAAGTAAAGTCAAAGAAAAAGGTGGTTTAGGAATCGCTGGAAAACAGTGCTCTTAGCAGGGAGGAGCACACCTGAGCGGCAGATTACACCTTCTGGATGGAGTTCGTAGGTGGTCAGCCCAGAGAGCTATCAACAGCTTTGGCCTAGGACAGGATTTCCAGCACAGATCTCGCGCTGCTGGTGAGCCCCGATGAGAAGGTACATGAGCAAAATACGACAGCTATCTCCTCCGTCGACCTGGGAGGAACAAGATCTACATTTGCCAGTTTGGCAGAGGTCTCGGCCGCTGCGCAGCTCCCTGGCTCCATGCAGGTGGCTCGGCCACCTTCATCACTTCTGGACCAGACCCTCCCACAGCGGAGGAGCCCTGCAGCCGGTTCCTGTACCTGCGCCTCGGCTGAACCGTGTGTCTTTGCTCTCCGCAATTTCCTTTTCCTCTCCCCCAAACAAACATCTTGCTCTGCCTTTTTCAGCGGGGACACGGTAGAAATAGCGCACCTCTCGCTAACAGGAATTGTGATGGATCTGAACTCTTCTGGGAGCTGAGTTGGCATTACGCAATATCTATCTTTAACGTTGACCAAATATAAATAACTCCATTACAATCCCATTTGTGGTGAGAAAAGAATGATTTGATTTAGAGTAAAATGAGACTAAGATGCCTGCTTGGCATTACACCTCAGGGTTGTATAGAGGGAGACTTTCTCTTGCGATGCTTGCATTGACAGAAGCTCTCACGCTTGTGGGCAAATTAAACTTTTGTGGAAGAGAAATTAGTATTAAACCGCACAGCCAGGGCAAGCTGGAGTTGCACTTTTTTGTTTTGGTAGCTTTTTTGTTTTGCATACAGGAAGGAAATTTTTTCCAAAGAATCAATAGAAGTTTGATGTCAGTGGAAAAACTTGAATATAGAGCACCCCAGCATACTTATTAATAAAAGTTTAGGCAGTTCTCCTAATTTCTATAGTATATATATTTAAATAATTGCTAGATCTGCAATAACTGCTGGAACTTGACTACCTGTGAAAGAAAGCATTAAATTAATCTGTGTTATGTCTTCATTTCAAATCTCTCTCAGAAAATATTTTTAAAAGCTCTTTTCATAGTTGCATTTGGTGGAATTTGGTGATGTTGGAGTTTTTGCACCTTAAAGCCGAGCTGTTGCAGAATTGCACAGACTGTATCCCTGATAAATAGTTCACCCATCTGCAAAGGTTCCTTTAAAGCTCTGTGAAGTGAATGTAAGAAGTAAAATCTGCACTAAGTGAAGTGTAGGCTCTATGCAAATATATTGATGATGACACTATTTTTCTTTCAGGGAGATAAATCCTAACTGATAAATAAAGTAGCTTTCTTTTTTCTCGTCATTTGTGAGATAACTTTTATTCCCAGCCACCAGACTTGTGGTTGTTGTTACGCTGTACGCTTTAGTCCTGTCAGAACTTTTTTACTGTCTTTGGAATTTTGCCGGTCACTAAGTCTATTGTTTTGGACAAGGGACAGGGCTAATGGCTGGTGCAAAGCTGATACAGAGCATCACGATGCTGTGCACCAGCGAAGCACGAGCCGTGGGGTGTCGATGAACAGCTTGGTTAAAGGGAGGCTGCATTTAAAACTTAAATAAGGTAATGAAGGGATTTCTTGATTTCCGAAAGCACCAGAAGAGAGTGTTGGGGGGCAAACGGCTGCCGGCTCCGGCTGCACGGGGTGGGGGCTTGGCGACTGGTGTCGTGGAGACCTTCCCTCTGAAGTCCTTCTGCAGGCCAGCTGGGGAGTGCGCCTTGCTCCGTTCGTTCTTCGGGAGTCTTACTAATTTATTTGAGATGATAAAATATACTATTGTTATTGTAAGAAAGGAAAAGGAAAGATTTTGCATACTAAATTAAGCAGAGCCACGCACTTTATCTCAGCCTTTGTTTAGGGGAAGGGAAAAGCAGATTAATAGTCAAACGTTTTGTGCCAACGTAAAGGCATAAATACTATTTAAATTCTTTTAACACATATATATATTTGTGTTGCCTGTGAAGCTGTGATAAGTGCACATCCAAACTGACTGAAAGGTTTTTTCTCCTGGTAGGTTGTTAATTATAAGATATATCTGAAAGAGTCGGGGCAATGAAAAACTGCTGGTGAGCGCTAATCGTTAGCAAAACAATAGCCCCATGGCCCTGGTTTTCTATACCTTGCTGCTATACCGCTAAGCACATTGGCATTGTGTAATCTGAAGTACAAAAAATAAAACATCTATTCATAAGATTTGATAATCTTTGTCTGGTGATCTAATATTTTGTGTTTCTAGGAACTTGACCCCAGCCAATACAAGAAGCAGTCCTTTACTGGCACGCTTCTCTTCTTGTTTCTTGCTAATGGATTTCTTTAACAATGACAATTGTACCAGTAGCTGCTTGGAGAAGTGAATTTTGTTAAAGAAATTCATATTTTTTATGCATCTGCCTGTGACACTGTAGAGAAACTGGAACTGTAGATCATTTACTTGGTCTAATTCAGAAACAGGCAATCACAAATTGATGTCAATGGTAGCAATTAGCATTAAGAAGTATACTTTAACAATGTCTCTCCAGAAAACACATGTTCAGATCTGATTTACCATTTATATGCAGATTTTCTGATGTAAACGAATGAAAAGAGATGAAGAAACCTTCCACTCTTCTTTTATATCCTCCCAACTCTTAAGTGATCTAAATGCAAATACATATAAACATAGAATAACAAGTGCCCAATCTTTGCTTTATGACACTGCATCACAAGATAAGCATCAGGATGGTTTGTTTATGGGCTTGGTTTTAATATGTTAGCAGTTAGGAACAACAGTATAAACACACAGAGTTTTTTTCAGCTTTATTACTAACCAGAGTAAATTAAAGTACCTAAAGCATCCACCCCTGATCAGACAGGTTGTTATGAAACACTAGATATTGCAAGCGTTTATGGATCTGGATGTTCACCGAGGCCCCTTTGAGTTCACGAAAGGTGTTTGTGCCAGGTAGGGCTGATGCTGACGGAGTTGGGTTTTCAGAGCTCTGATACTGAAGGTGTTTAAAGGAGTTCTGCAAATCAGGGTGAGGAGACTCCCCTGTGGCAATAGATACATAAGAGAAAGGAACCAAATGCTAGAGTTACTGTTCCCCACCATCACTCTGGGGAATAGCCAAGTAATCCGGCATTGAGTCATTTTTTCTGACTCATGGAATCATAGAATCATTATGGTTGGAAGAGACCTCAAAGATCATCAAGTCCAACCGTACATCTGGTGCCACCATGCCCACTAAACCATGTCTTGAAGCGCCACATCTAAACGTTTTTTGAACACCTCCAGGAATGGTGATTCCACCACCTCCCTGGGGAGCCCGTTCCAATGCTTAACGACTCTAACGGTGAAGAAGTTCTTTCTAATGTCCAGCCTGAACCTCCCCTGGTGCAACTCGAAGCCGTTTCCCCTTGTCCTCTCACTAGTTACCGGGGAGAAGAGACTGACCCCCACCTGGCTACCCCCTCCTTTCAGGTCATTGTAGAGGGTGATCAGGTCTCCCCTCAGCCTCCTTTTCTCCAGACTAAACAACCGCAGCTCCCTCAGCCGCTCCCCATCAGATTTGTGCTCCAGACCCTTCACCACCTTTGTTGCCCTTCTCTGGACTCGCTCCAGCACCTCAAGGTCTTTCTTGTGGTGAGGGGCCCAGAACTGAACACAGCACTCAAGGTGCGGCCTCACCAGTGCCCAGTACAGGGGGACGATCACTGCCCTGGTCCTCCTGGCCACACCATTGCTGATACAGGCCAGGATGCTGTAGGCCTTCTTGGCCCCCTGGGCACACTGCTGGCTCATGTTCAGCGGCTGTTGACCAACACCCCCAGGTCTTTCCCTGTCACGCAGCTCACCAGCCACTCATCCCCAAGGCTGTAGCGCTGCATGGGGTTGTTGTGACCCAAGTGCAGGACCCGGCACTTGGTCTTGTTGAACCTCATACAGTTGGCCTCAGCCCATCGATCCAGCCTGTCCAGATCCCTCTGTAGGGCCTTCCTACCCTCAAGCAGATCAGCACTCCCAAAAATATGGAACGCTTCACAAATATTGACTCAAATAGTTGCCTGAGAAGCCATTGACCATATCCAGTTTAAAATTGATATCTCTGTGTTTTTTAAAATTTCAGTTTAAATGTGATGAGTGCTCACAGTGTTTAGATAAAATGCCCTATATATTATCTCCTGATAAACATGATTTGTCTTCCTAGGTTCCCTTTCTGTGTTAAGATTGAAAAGATGTAATACTGGGCTCTATTTCCCAGTCAGGTAATGGAAGTGTTGAACACATCCATCCAACTGAAACAAATGGTAACAAATTTCCTCTCCTGAGCAGAAAAAAAGTTTGTGGGACATCAAGAGTAAGCAGCAAAACTTTTGTCCATCTTCAGTCTAGCAATTTTTCAGTGCCGTATTTACATTTTTAATTCTTTCCATGGTCATTAGCGATGCATTGCTCATTGTACTAAAGTACTATTTGCCTAACATAACACCAAAACAACCAGATCAAGGTTACCTTCAGAATCCAAAGACAAAGTTAAAATAATCAGGAATCTGCTCTTTAACTCAAAGACATCTATAATAATGTCCAGGACAGAAAAACACTAAGAGATCAATCTGGATAGCGAGCACACCTTTGGGAAAGCACAGGTCAACAGGGACTTCCTTATAAACAGACTGTTTTAAGTGGGTAGGACAAATTAATCTAGTTGTCAATAAAGCAAAACAATTGCAAAACGAAAAGCAGTCAAAAGTTGCTGCAGGATTTCTGGGAAATCCAATTAGACACTGGAAAGAAAAACGTCATTGTTGCACAATTAATCCAAGAATACAGTTAAATGGAAAACATTGATTAAACAAATTCTAATGATTTTAGTTAAGCTAGTTTTAAAAAATATTTTCATAAGGAAGGCGTCAGTCATGGCAAACAGGGTATTTTATGGCATCAGCTTCCGCCTGCCCCGGCGTGGGTAGGCTGGTTTAAGCAGCACATTGCAAATTTGATACTAAACTCTCTTTTCTGACGATTATCTTTGATCCTGTGATCACAAAGAGCAGGACTGACAGCACGAGCAAGTATTACAAGATGGTAACAACTCTGCTTTAATACATTTTTAATGCTGTAAAAGAGGTGGTGTGAAGCTAGTGAAAGATTTTACAATGGAGTTTTAGTGCCTGTCATTATGGCAATAGAAGATTGCAACCTTTCTTCTATAGGTTAAGAATGTTTTGCCATTACTTATAGCTGAATTTTCATTGCATTGATAGTATTTTCAAAGAACATGACATCAGAAGATGAGATTTTTACTTCCATGGCAAAGATTAAATTTTGTGTGTGAGTATATGTTTAAGTGATATAACTGTTAGCTCTGGTTATAGAAACAGCTGAACCCTTTTTGCTGAAGTTTTCCAAAGCAGATGCTGCTCAGGGATGTTTAAACGCCAGTGAGGTAGGAATTCAGATGTGAAGAGATTGGTAGAATGAGTATTTTTTCATTTATGAGAGGTCTGAACAGAAACTCTAATCCTTATGACTGGGTGCAGGGGTAAGGCGCGTGTCCCATGGGAAGAGC
>NW_009629758.1:11009-14811 GCF_000690535.1 Cariama cristata
GCTGGAAGGGTCCGGGAGGGTGTCAGCCTGGCCGTGGCCGCAAGTGCTGGTTTGGGGTTACCATCTGCACCTGGGGCAATGAACCCCTGGTGAATAAACAGACTGAGACAGATACTTAGTACCACCCTGCTTTTTGCAGATATCCACCGTGCTGGAAAAGCAATTAGGAAAAAAAATTAGACATGTATAAAATTGCAATATTTATAGCTCTCTTCCTGTACTGGACCTGCTGTTTCTAGGAACAGAATGAGGAGTTCACTCAAGTAGAAAACAGACAAACATGAAGCAGATAGCACTGCTTTTACAATTTAGCAGAAAAATGGTAGTTTAAAATACTTGTTTATTCATTGCATATATAGAGCTACATATTTTTTTCCATAAATTTATCTTGTTCACTTTTCATTATTCTCAGAAACATAAATACAAGGAGGCAGAGGATGATTAAAAGTGGAAGGCGTCTCAACCTGCTGCTTAACCACATCTTGCAGCACAGTGAATTATGCAACAGCCCTGTAAAGGTTCATTAGCAGTTCTTACGCGTGGCAGAGTGGTTGGGCTTTATTTGCCAGCTTGACTCAGCCATAGCGGTTGCACATGCTTACAATTTATCAAAAGCGTTTTGAATAAAACCCGCACAAGTCAGTGATGCAGTTAACCATCCGGGAACTAAACTTGCTGCCAGAAATGGCAAAGTAGAAAGTTCAATAGGCTTTATGCTGCGACCTGGAATCAAGGCTCGGCGTAGTCGCAGCCGCGGGGCGACACATCACGGGGAGCAAGGAGGGATCGTGGCAGGAGAGTTCACTTCGTATCAGGAAAAAGATTAAAATTTCACATGCGATTGTATGCTCTCTTACCCTGCATATGTTGAAGGCACATTTCCGTGGGCATTCAGGAACACGGGGGATCCTTTCAAGCACTGGGACTCCCCCCCAGCACCCAGCGACTTCGCGAGGTAGGAAAGTTCACACAAAGGCAGGTCGCAGCGATTCCTCCTTTGGACACCGCGCTCGGTTGGAGGGCATGGATCCCGCCTTCATCCCTTGCAAGTGAACGACAAAAATCCCGTAGATGTAACAGAGGCGATCCCACGCCTTTTTAGAAACCAGCGACGTGATGAGGAGTGTTCCTGTCACAGCAACTTAGGAAGAAACAAATTGGGAGCATTTCGGTTTCACTCAGAGGAAAGCTATTAGCTGCTCAGTAACAGGTGGAAATGAAATTTAAATCCCTGTAAAAGACAATTGCATAGTTAAAAATACATTTAGTCGTGCTATTGGCGCTTTGCAGATTTTCTTTCATTATCCTTTTTAAGGAAATGGGCGAAATGTATGTATGTTGTCTGAGTCTGCCTCCTACCATCCCCAACCAAAGACAATTTGCAGCAGTTGAATGACGTTTATTTGCTGCAGAAATATTATTTGTCTCTCATGCTCCTGAAGAAATAAATTTTCCGTATGTTTGATACATTAAAAAGTGTACTGAACATTAAAAGCAAAAATAATAGACATCCTTCCACAGGCATGATGAATACAGTCTGGTGAGATTAACTTCAGGAGCTAAACGCCTTCGATTAGGGTAATGGAAGTTTGTGTCTCAACATGAGATGGCTGTGTTTCTTATTTATCACAGATTCCTGTGAAGAAATTGTCCCCGAATTCTTTAAAAGCTTTCACATCTTCTCCATTCAAGACACTGAATAAAAATAAGCTATCCACCAATATTTTCTTTATTTCCAATACGAACTCTTGTTTGCTTGTCATTTACGTTTCTAGATGTGATCCAGTCATTTTCTTCCTTTTGAGATTTTTGTGCTTTAGATGAGATATACCTTGTTGGAAAAATATCGCCTGCCTAATTCTTTACCAAAAAACTAAATATTGATTTTTTTTTTTTTCCTCACAGATTATACTGAGGAAGAAATGTTATTTTGCAGCAAATGTATGCAAAAGGGAAAAAGCCATCTGTAAACAATAAAAAGAGAGCAAATAAATAGCTGGTTTAAGACAAAGAATCCTGATAGATCTTTCTGAGCAGAAGAGCTGATGGCAGTACAGGTAATGCCACTAACTGACAAGTGGCTCAGCTTCTGAAAGCATCTGCAGGCTTTGGTTTTCATTCTCTGTTTTGTAGACCATATAGTATGAACTGGAATTATAAGAAGTATTCAAAAGCAGCATAAATTGCAAAATACATTGTAAAATACATTGGCTTTGTCTTTTTTCTCTCCTTTGGTAACCCTAGGATAACATTTCCAGTCATTACCCCCTCTCCCTCTACACTCCCGCTACAATATAAAAATTGGCCGTGGCCAGACCGAAGCCCGGGGATGGGATATCAGCGGGAACCCTCTCGATGACAGCAAAGCGACGTCCAGCATCGGGTGAATGGCCCCAGCAGTGTCCAGGGACAGCGGGCAGTGCGGGGGGAGACTCTGCTCAGCCCCCACGGGCGCTGCCCCCCAGCACCGCTGCCCTGGCTTGGGCTGCAGCACGGGCAATGGGCTGGAAACCATTGGAAAAGCAAACTAGATCCGTGCACGGAACTCCTTCCAGCCAGCAAAGTGGCTTATCCTCTCCCCTCTCCTGCTGCTCAATCACTAAAACATCCGTCACTGTTTCTGCCAGAGGAAACCTTCCAGGTTCCTCCACAATAAATAAAGATTGATGAGGACCATTTCATTCATAACCTCTGATTGATTTATTACTCCACGCTGATCGGGGTATTCACCTCTCTTCTGAGTTGAGTGGTATAATTCCTTTTTTCTTTACAGAGATTGAAATGCTGCCCTTTTTTCATCACTAGCGGATATGAAGTGAATTTCACTAATTTCAGGAATATTCTGATGCTACGCGTAGCGGTTGCGCACTGATTTTTTAAACACACATGCAATTATAGTAATGTGATTTCTATTCTCACTGAAGATGAAAACAGGTTCTTGGAAAAATAACACAGGCATATTTTGAGTTGCAGTGGAGGGTTTTCCCTGCGGAGACTGGTTCCTGCATGAGAAGCACTGTAAAATCACTAGAAATTTCCTGCAAAAGGTTCCTACGGAGATTGCTACTCTCTAGAGGTGAGGTTTCATCTCATATAGCGCTGGAGTCAGAGGAAATAATCCAGTTAACATCGGTGAGTTTTGAATCAGGCTGAGGAACTCTGATTAGCTCAGTCAGAAAAATCAAATCATTTTTAAGACCCATAAATTGTCCCGCACGCCGTCCATCCAGGTAAGAAGCAGATGCACCTCTGTACAGTTGCCCAAACTTTAATGAAGTGGAGGAAAGGGACAGAGGAGACTCGAGCACCTGCCCAGGGCCACCCCGCGCTCTGTTTGACCTTTGTTCAAACACACTCCCTGAGCAATAGCCGTGATCGTCTTCCTCAGCATCCTGGGAATCCCACACACGTTTCCCAGAACTAACTGTATCTGGGAGCACAGACTGCAAGTTTGTGTGTTTGCCCTCCATGAGGGGATATGTCGCATCTGTGAAACACGAAAATAAGAGTTTGCACAGAAGTAGCTGGTTTGAACTCAGACCTCAGGCTCATCTTTTGTGTTTAAACAAGGCAGTTAAGGCAAACTGCCAGGAAAACTGAGTGAGCACAGATTCTTTACTGCAAAACACCGATGGCATTGCATAAACTGGTCCTGCCAAGCAAGTTTCTATCAACCACCAAACTTTGCCTGTAGGGATCGATGGTGTCCTGCCCACTCAGCACATTCCCCGTCCCGTTACCAACTGCAACAAGTTGTAAAAGGCATTGGTTTATGTATTATATATATATATATATAAATATA
>NW_009629759.1:0-14986 GCF_000690535.1 Cariama cristata
CCGCGCCTCCACCTCAGCGCCCGGCGCGTCCGGGAAGTGGCAGTAAGGAGCGCGGGCCAGTCGGTCCGCAGGCTTAACGGAGCAGGAAAGCGCCCGATCCCCAGTGCAGCGAATGATTTCGTTGTCTCTGTCGCGGCATGCCGCGACAAGCGCAGCCCCCAGGAGCACCTGCGGGCAGGTGTGAGAACTGTGGCCACCAGTGAAACGTCAGGCCTGTGGTTTTCCTTATCGCTGCTTGAGAAAGCTGCAAAGGAGCTAGCCAGAGCAGATGAGAAGGGCCTTGGGCAGCTGTGGTTTGAGAAGCCTGGCTTGCGTTCTCACAGCAGCAGGAGGATCATCGGGAAGGAAGGTGAAAGCGTTCTCCGGGGTAACGTTTTCCTTGTGGATAGCTCTGCATCTGCCTGCTGTCCTGGGTGCAGAGGGCCAAGGCGAGTGGGTGCTGGTGCTGCCCAAGAACGGCCCTCCTGGCCCCAGGCCTGGCTTTTGGGAGTGCGGCAGGGGGTGGCAGTCTGTCAGGTCTTGGCGCCGAAGTGCTGAGAGCTGCTAGCTGGTGCTGAGTGGGAAGCTTACTGCTCTTCAGCACTGTTCCTTTCAGTGGTGGCTGGCTTTATTGTTTCTGCCTTGCCCAGGAACTTCTTGCAGACTTCTGTGTCATGTTTCACTTGTGTCAAGTTAGTTTCAATATCCCACTTCAGCTGTGTCTTGCTTTCTGAAGCTTTTGCACTGCCAATAAATAACTTTGGTTTTAAATGTAAGATTTTTAGGGAAATATGGCTTTAATTAACTTCCAGAGGATTTATTGGCACATGAGCTGGTGTGGACTGTCCTGTTGTAGGAACTTGCTTAGCCTGGCAGTCAATTTCTGCGTTGGCGATTGGCACCTTTAAGCTGCCCCAGTCTGTACTTGGCCTCTCCGACTGCATTCATAGGAAAAGACTTAATGTGGAAATTAGTCGTTCACCTGGTCTAGCATCCCTGAAGCTGGGACAACATTCATTTATTCTGGTCTTATGTTTGCTAAATGACCCTTAACTGTGTAATCTACCAAGTGGAAAATGGTAAGAGGCAGTAAATGCTCTTATATGGAAGTTCTCTAGTAATTCAACCCATCTGAGTGTTTGGGATTTATTGCTTTGTTTTGAAAGTGACCTGCAAGTGGAAAAATAGCTCCCTGTTTTTCTTCACATGGAAAGCTCTTGCACCCTTTTCCCCAGCCACACCCTGCTATCCCCACCCTTAAGAAAAAGAAAAGGGAATTTCTTAGTGCTTTTTATACTGAAAGTGAAATGTCCTGCCAGCAGCAGTTATGGATCTTGTTGATACCTGTTTAGTGTGTGTATACATGACAGCCCAAGACTGTACACACAGGTCGTGCTGCCTGAGCAGGTGCTCGCAGGGGCTCTGAGTCCCCATCCCTGGTAGTGCTCGGAGCCTGGCTGGAGAAGGCTGTCACAGCTGGATCCAACTTGGACGTCACCCTGCTCCAAATGGAAACTTGGGCTGGATGGGTCTTTCCATGTTTTATAGCCACTTAATCATTGTGGGAGAATTTTGAAAACCTCATCAGTTGAGGGGAATGAAGTTTTCAAAATTCTCCATAGGGCTTCCATACAGAAAAATGGGATGAGATTTGATAGATCTGATGGGGAAGGTAAAAATGTGTCTGTATGCATGCAAACAAACTTACAAGAGGATTGAGGCAAAGATGGGTAGAAGAGAGGACTTTTTTGTTTGATTTTGGTTTGGGTGTTGGGCTTGGGTTTGTGGTTGTTTTTTTTTTCTTCCTCCTCGTTCTGGCAGTTCAGTCCATTTGAAAAAGTTTATTAGACTGGGAGGCATTCTCTGCATCCTGTCCCTGCAGGGTTTCCTAAAAGAAGGAGAAAAGTGGTATGAATGTAAAGTTGATTGATCTTAAAAAAAAAACAAAACAAAACACACACAAAAAAAAACCCAACCAAACAAAAAACCCAAACAAAACTTACAACTGAAATCTGGAGTAGATGTATTTTTCATGACAGTTAAGTGTTGTAAAAATATTTGTATAAAACCATTTTATATTTTTGGACATTTGACTTGTTTACTTAGAGACTACTTTTAAATTATAAGGAGTATAGGTTACTGTTAGGGAGTGTGTTGGATGTAGGCATCTCATGATTAACAGTAGAACTTTCTGTTGATATACGCAATTTCATCGGCTTTCTTTTTCCAGGTTTCTTGAATGTTATAAACAGAAAATCCCATCCTGCATTCCTGTAGATGAATGTTTAGGAAGTATGACAACTTTATTTAATAGTTGGTTTTGTTATGTTTTTTAAGCTTTATGTAATGGTGACTTTTAAACCAGAAAGTATGAATCCTGGCTAGGGTTTGGTGAGGGTTTTTTTGTTAGCTTGGTAGAGTTTGTTATGTTGGTTTTTTGTTTGTGGTGTGGGTTTGCTGTAATTCTTTGGGTAAGTTTGTGCAGTGAATGTTGCTGACTGCTCCAGCTTTGTCTGCAATAGGGTGGGTAATGAAGTGTACTTTTGCTGTACTGGGGGAGATGAGGTGGTGGTACAGCATTTACATGGGGGCGGTTAAATTCCCAGCTGTGGACCCGCCTTCTGTGGGAGCTGACATCTTGATGGGGACAAGGATATGCTGTTTAATCGGAGTATGAATGAGAAACTATGTTTTCTGGTATTGGAAAGCTAAGATTTCACATTTAGTGAAGTGATCCAAGTGCGGTCGCTTAAGAGCATTTAAACAGTACTTCCTGATGTCTCATTCAAAGCCTATATTGAAATATTTGGGTCCTGTTATGCAATGTTGTGATGAGTGTTTCCTTTCTGCTTATTAAAATATTGCATAAATTTCAACATTTCTTACAGTGGACTGAAGAAATAGATATGACAACAATGGGTATACTGAAAAGCTTAAAGTTAAGATGTTTTAGTGGAAAATACGTTTGATTTATATCTTAAGTTTTAATGGTTTAACTCCAAACTATCTGCAAAATAATTAGGTTTACCACTTTTCAGTATTACACAAAAGCTCAACCAAAATGCTGCGGTATACGTTTTTGCCAGACCTCTGTATCCCTTGTATTAAGATTTCTCTGGAGTGAAGTTTGCGTCAAGCAGACCCAGCTGGCTTCTAGTCTACAAAGCTGTTAAGTTTAATCTTGTTCCAGTTTAATTTTAATGTCATGGATTGAAATTATATGCATGGCCGTTTTTCTTTTTTGCGAAGAGTTGGATTTGGAACGAAAGCAAAATGGCTCGAGGACGCAAGAGCAATAGCATCAAACAGAGCGACTTCACTAACAGCACCAATCCTCAGGATTTAGAGAGAAGACTTTTTGTCGGCAATTTGCCCACAGACCACATGACTCGTGAAGAAATGGAAGAGATATTTTCAAAATATGGCAAAATCAGGGGTTAGTATATTATCTTATGCCTTTTTGTGGCTGGGAATTCAGTGAGAAATATAACTTTCATGCTTGTCAAATGCTATTTAATGGTGATGAGAGGAGTGACTAATGTTGTTCCTAAAAAGTGACCTTTTAATGATAATTTTCTCTGCCTGCATTTTCTGTGAAAAAGTGATTCCTTCAGTACAGCTGAAATGTAATGCATATCTATCGGCTGTGTTTTAGCTTTTGGGGTTGCAGTGTGATGTTACAATGCTCTTTCAAGTGACTTCATAGTCTCTTAATCAAATCTTGGTCACTTCATGGGCCCTATTTTGGTCACTGCCTTGTCAGGAGGAAGTTGATCTGCAAAATATATTTCAGAGTCTTTAAGCTCTGCATTTTGGTCCTGGTAGATTTGATTTTCCCAGGAAACTTGCATAGTCGTTTCTGGGTAGAGCCCCTTTGCTTGTTCATCTGGTGGGGTTACATGATGGCCTGGGTGCGGGTTAGTACTGTCCCTTAGTTGTAACCGGTCTTGCCCTGCTGTTAACTTTTCCAGCCCTCAGCATGTACCATGGCTATGGGTTCGTGCAGTATGACCGTCTAGAAGATGTCCAGGCCGCTCTGGACGGTGAGAAGGGTCGCCTTTATAAAGGGTATAGATTAGGTAAGGAAAACTGATCCGTGCTCTCCTACTGACCCCAGCATGCATTCTGGTAGAAGGAGTGCTTTGTTTTAAAGCCCTCTGGAAAGATCACTATGTGAAACTTGCCTGGCATTAGTCTAAAATCACTTTTACTAGGTATGTATTTGCCTTCTGAGTTATTTGCTGTAAGTGCTGTGTGGTTCATCTTGCTACCTAGGTCTTACTCTGAATTTATTTTTCTGTGTTAGTATTTGAAAAGCTCTGTTACCCTGTGTAAGAAACTGTTCAACCTCTAAGCCCTGGAAAGTGGTCATTGAAACCTCATGCACATAGTTTTAAAAACATTTGTAAACCAATATTGGGATTCATCTTGACAGGTTCAGAGGAATTGCTCACAGCACTTAGCAGCTTGTTGATAAGTAATCTTAACTTGGATTTTTTTTTTTGCACATGTGAAATCAATCTGTAAGTAGTGCTATAAATACTTGGTGCTTGAAAAAGACCATTTTCATGAAGATGAAAATAATTCTGCTAAATATGCTGGGAGCAAACTTAAACAGAAATGGATGGTTAGAAATCTAAGAGTAACCTATTAAATGCAAGCAAAAAAATTACTGTCGAAGTAAGCCTATAATTTGAAGAAAACCAGTTTGACTTAGAAAGGAATGAAAGGAGCAATAAATAATAACTTGTGGGAAGGTGTGTGTACAGTAACAAATAGGAGTCCAAAGGTGGAAATGGAGGCAAATAGACAAGGAGGGTAGAAGGATACAAGAAGAGGCTATGGCCAGCATTATCCAAGTCTAGAAGCTTAAATAGGAACAACTACAGCTGTTTTAGAAGCTAAGGTGTAACTGTCTGGAAATTATAAACTTTCTAACTGGAAAGGACCACCTAGTCTTCAGTTAATATTTCTGCTGTCTGTTTTTGAAGAGGCAGAAGGTGTTTGTTTTTAGTATAATTTCCATTTCAGTAGCAACATAAAAAGAGATACAACAGCAGCTACCGAAACGAGACCTCTCAAAAAAATTAAATCTAACACCTGTGAGGCTTAGTGAAATGAAGGCCTGCCTAGGCTGTTAATGTTGTTTTTCCACAAACCTTGGAAAACTAGGGAGTTTCCAGGGACCTAGCTGAGCGCTGTGGATGTGCCAACAGGCAGTGTAAATGGGATGAGCCTGGCATCAACCCCTAATAACAAAGTGATTCTTTTCACCTGACAGTGAGAAGGGAATTAATTAATGCCAATCAGAATAAATCCCATCAAACTAACTTATTCTTATGATACTGCCAAGCTTTATGGCTGAAATTAGCAGTGTTGATGTAAAAGACTCCTGTAATATGTTTGATTTCGTTAAGAAACTAGAACAATTAAAAAGCAACATAGGGTTAAATGGATTTCAAATTAATCTCAGTATAACGTAGATGGAATTGCTCAGTGCTTTGAGTGGTGTTCTGGATAAATTGATTCCTGGCCATACAGTGCTTTTATAAGTGACTTGGAAGGAAAACACAATCAAGTTTTAAAAAGAGAATGAAATAATGAAGATTGAGTCACTGATGGTGAAATGACCTGGACTTCTTCCTAAGCTGGATGCAGGCAGAACTGAACTTTCAGTAAAGCCAGAAGGGAAGATCTGCACCCAGCAAGAGCGCTTTTGTCATCCTCAGCTGTACAAAACGCAGATTTGTAAGTAGGGAGCTTTTGGTACTTGTGGGTTTTTGCTGCTGGAATACTGTGTTCAGTTCTGGTATGCCTGGTTCAAAAAGGATAATGCTAAATTGGAGAAGACTCACAAAAACCTGAAGAAGGCTTAAAGAGTTGAAGAGCAAGCCCTGGCAAAAGCCTCAAGATAAAGGAGTGATGTGATCTGTGTGTTACAGAGAGACCTGGAGATAAGTGAGTTTTAATCTAGTAGGTATAGGTATGACAAGTCCTTAAATGGAAATAAATAGTTTTCTTGAACAGCAAAGTAATTTACTTCTGGAACAACTTACTGGAGCTCTGGTGGTTTCTGTGCTCTGAAGACTTCTAAATTGGAATTCAGTGTTTTGCTAAAAGATAAGCTCTAGTTCAGTGTCACTGCTGCACTTGAGATAGGAATGTGATTCAAGAAACTCTTGTCACCTGTGTTTATTCAGAAGGCTATACTGTATGATTACAGTGGCCCTGTCATCTCAGAATCCTACAGGACAGAAGACTTTTTTTTGTCTCTAAAGTTTTGTCAGTGTTCAAACACTTAACCTGTAAATGCTGTTGGCATTAAATAAAATGTTATTAAATCTGTTCATTTTGCACAAGAGAAGGATCCATGTCAAAGGTGTTTTTTCTTCTGGTAAAATATTTTTGTTCAGATTTAAATACATTTTTTTATTTGAAAGAAATGTATGGTATTGAGTGTAAAAATCATAATAGGTTTCTGCAATGGCATTTTAAAACAGAAAATAAAAATAATCTTAAACCAAAGAAAGCAGATAGTGTCTTGCTTAAAGATAACACTTGGCTTTAAGGGAAAAAAATTCTCAACTAAAAAATAAATGCAAGGAGAACAGTTGATTCAGTTATGCAGTCTGAATAGTAAATTTAATTGCTAATAATAAGGTAAAAGGCTTTGGGAGAGTTTAATTCCAGTGTTGCATTATACTAATACTTCCACAAATGCATAGAAGTGTTTTCGTATCTTTAATGAGTAAAACTACGTAGGGAATAAATGTCCATCAAATTTAGTTTGTGTCAGTAGACAATGCAGCTGTACTTGATCCTGGAGAGACTGCTTTGTGGTCCTGTGAATGTTGTTATGCTGCATTTGTAGTTGATGTTCAGATTACACTTGCTTCTCCCTCTGGCCCCAAAAAGAGAACACACTACTGCTTGATTGACAATAGGAGCAAAAATTAGAACTAATCCCTTAATTCTAATTTTAATCTTGAAAGTAATAAAGGATAGTTTGGGAAGTTACAGATGTTAAGACTGAGTCTGCCTAAGGACATTGTGGCGTGTTTATTTCCTTGCAAGAGCTTTGGAAGTAGTTAATGTAAATAACTAATAAGAAATTTTAGTTGTCAATTGATTCTCAGGGAGCAGATAGGAACTAGGTTTGTTTTGTTCTCTTCCTTGAAAGGCGCTCAGAGTGAAACGTCTGAAGTAATTTCTGTTTGTTCTTGCTCCCCTCCTGTACATTATTTGCTCTTCAGTCAGCTGTTATGGAAGGCTTTGTTTCTTCACAGTAGAACGATATGGGTCCCTGCCATTTCTGGGCAACTTCACTTTTTCTGGTTGAGGACAAGACTCTGTTTCTTCAGCTTTCTTACTTTGTATTCATTTCATGGCGTTTTTCATGGAGATACTCAGAAGCCAACCAATTTTCAAATTTCTGATCTGTTGCATCAGTTTGCATCATGTTAACAGTGGTGTTTTGAACGCACCATGTTGACTTCATAAGGAGCTTGTGCTTCAGGCTCCTTGGATCCCATTTCCTCAGTGGTGGAGGCTGTACAACTTAATGCTGCAGCAGTCCCTTGGAAGGCAGTTGCATGTGCTGCTTGAGAACCCTTGGATTGTTTTCAACAAGGGTAGCGGCATGCTCCATTGAATAGGACTGGCTGTGAACTTAAGACTGTGCTGGCCATCAGCTTCCTTTCTCGGAGGTTTTCAGACTCTGCTTTTTCTCCTAGAGTCCATGAGTCGCTTTCTGCTCGCTCATAGACTGCAGAAGAAAGAGGTTCTCTTATGGACTGAAGAGTCTGGATGTAGGCCTGAACATAAAGGGTTAAAACTTCACCCAAGCTGTCCACCCTATTTTGAAGTCAGAGAAATCCCTGAAAATTTCATTACCTTGTACTATCTAAACTTAATAAAAAATTGTCAAAGTGACAATGTCTCTCTGCTGAATGGATTTTCTTGCACCATCTGGATGTTTTTGAGCTTAAGTTGCTTTCGTTTGAATTGTGCTGATGATCTTTTTTTTGTTCCGTAGCATTGAACAGATGGGTTGATTATTCTTTACAGATATTAATAAAGCAGTGGAAAGAAGAAATGTGAATAAGGCTTCATCAAGGTCCAGTCCGGCACGAAGGTAAAGTACCTGGAAGCAGTGAGTTATACTAGGAAGGTCAGGCTTTTAGGGCATGAGCCCAGCAGCCTGTGCTAAATGTCTGTGTCTCTTCCCTACTGCCACCTCCCCAGTCAAACAGAGATGCTCAAGCAAGACAGTTGGAAAATGGCTTCTCCACCTCTAAAGAGCCCTTCTGGTGCTGACACCTCAGGAGGCACGAGGGAGAACTCGTGTCTGCCGCTGTTACTACAGCTAAGTGTTACGTTTTTCAGCACAGGTTGTAAGAGACTTGTGAGGAAGAATACTCTTGATGTTTGCTGCTGCCGCTTCAAGTATCAGAGAAACCGAGGCATATCTAGAGAACGCCGAAGGGCTGTAGCATTCCCAGTGCCATGCTGCAGAGGTCTTTGGGATCTTTCCACTTCTGATGTTGAAAGCTTCCGGTGGTGAAATGAGACTGGAAATGAGCACGTGAGCAAAGCACAAGACAGAACAAACGTCTCTATTGCACTGTCCTGTCTGCATGTGTGCTGGCATTGTCAGCACCTGGAGCCAGTCACCTTCGGTGCAGTTAGAGTGATGTGTACCTGCCAGCTTCTCCTGGTTTCTCACCCCTTGGTAGGCACAGTGTGTGCAGCTCCTGCACATCCTCTGTGTGTGAAGTCACAGGCAGATGGGGAAGACACGGACTGTCCTGTCACAGGAAGACGACTTCAGTTTCCTTTCCGTGGCATTACTAGGGAGCACACAAAGACTTGCTGTGGTTATAGTTTGGTATAAGATGTGCATCTTCTGTGCCTATACTGTAAAGCTTTCCACACAAAGGAGTGTTGTTTGTTGGACTGGAAGATAATCAAGCTCTCACATGTCTGGTGTGCTCTACTAACTTGACCTGTTAAATTACTGAAAATGAGGAAAAAGTGCACCTAGCAAGACATCTACCATGAGGAAAAAAAATAGAGAACAAGTAGCTGCAATTCTTGGCATCATCTAGGTCTTTTGTATGTGCTGCACTTACGCTGCACAGGGACAAATGTACTTGCAGAAACCAGCATATGGGCATCAGGCTCAGGAGATGCTCAGGCACACATTTGGGGGTCCCTCTTACAGATGCAGCAAGCCTTGGGCCTCGGCAGTGTCAGGTGTGCTCAGTGCTGGCATGAGGACCCCAAGAATACTGCAAGTGCATGAGCAGCAGGCAATAATGACACACCTTTGGCCTCAGCGGCATCACAGGTATGTAACACTGAAGGCGCCGGCAGCACTGTGGGTGTGAGAGGTAGGCACCTATACCGTGAGCGTTGGTCCTTGGACCACGCTGCAGAGGGACGAGCAGCACTGATGCCATGGGCATTGGGGCCTGTGTCATCCTGCATGGATGCAAGAGCAGATGCCTGTGTCACGGGCCCTGAGGAGCACTGGAGGTGTGTGAGCCATGGACGATGGTGCTGTGGGCACCAGTCTGTGGGCTGGACTACTGTGACAGCTGCCGAAGGCTTTGGTACCACTGTGACAAGCACCGGATTCCAGCTGGCACTGCAGACGCCGTGGCCATCCCGTGTCGCTAATGCCAGGTCCCAAGCAGCACTGTGGGCACGGGTGGCGATGCGGTCATGGGCATTGAGTCCTGGGCACGGCTGTGGACAATGGACTCTGGACCACACTGCAGGCTTGTGAACGACAGCTGCCGGGGTGCAGAGTCACATTCAGCACTACAGGCAACAGTGCTGGGCCAGCGGTACTGAGTCCCAAGCAGATGCAGGCAGTGGTGCTGATGCTGCAGGAGTCGGACCATGGTGACAGAGGTACGGAAGCAGAAGGCTGCTGTGCCTTCGTGCTGCTGCCTCTCTGCATGCAGCAGGGCAGCGATGCAAGAGCAGAGGGGACCTGCGCTACATCTGTACTTCTGTTGCAATTGTGCGTTGTTCGTTCTGGATCTTTTTGTCTCTGCAGATAATGGATATGGCCTGTTCTGGTCAGCCCCACTTCAGCTGGAATAAATGTCATATGCCAAACAATTACACTGCATCTGGCTGTTTTGCTATATAGTCTTACAGCTACAGAAAGATCAGTTACTCAATATCCATTAGAGCAAATCAGAAGTTTCCTCTGAGCTTCTTCCATCGTTCATTGTAGGTTGGGGGGAAGGGGGCAATGATGTGTCTCTCTCATGGGATGTCGTTTCAATACAGATCACAAGCAAAAAGCTAATTTGTGTGTCCAGGAGTCTGAGGGAGTTTACACTTGTTTGTGTGTGAATACAGTGTTTCTTTTACATGAGGAGGCTATATATGCTCTTGGTGGCAGCTCTGTAGTTTGTCCCAAGATCTGTTTTGTATCTAACGTAAAAATAGAGAATGCCAGCACTCCTGTGTATCCCTCAGCACAGCTGGGTGTCTAACCACCGAAGTCCATGCGCATCCATCTCGTTACTGTCCGCTCTGCCTGACACTGAGCTTGGGCACATATGACTTGCTGCTTCCACTGTTCTCTCCAGGTGACTGCTATGTGAATGCACTGTAGTGGAAGCAGACTTATGTTCTGCTTATCTTTCATAAGCTAGATTAGGCTGGTAGAGGACTCTCAAGGTCTGTCAAGTTCTGGAAATAAAAAGATTCAAAAAGCTGGGGGTTTTTTTCTTTTTTTTTTTTTTTTGTGATGGTCAGTATCTTTGGGAAAGAACATTCCGAACACATGAAGCTCAGTAGTTTCTCTGCAAGACTTTTTTACGTTTGGCTTGGACTACAGTGAAGTTATGTTTTATTCTGGAAACAAAATATGACCTGGAAAAAAACTCTATTGTTTTAGGAAAAGATGAAGACTGGAACATTATTCTTCCTTGCCTCTGAAGACAGTGCAGTACAAAGTCTGAATGAGCTGGATCATTCAGATATGACGGAGAAGCCTGTTGCTGCTGAGGATGCAGTGCTGGTTGGGTTTAGTACCCTCTTACCATAGGGCATCATAAGTGTAAGACTGGCTTTCTACAGAAACTATGCCTTCAAATCCAGGACACAGCAGAAGCTATCATTGCTTTCTGCTAGCAGCACAAACCCAACCATGACATGGAACCTACGGTGTCTTTGGTCACAACAAGCTCCTTTTTTAATCATATGCCAATAACAACTTATTTCAGGTATTCTGCTGTCATTGACTAGTGAATTTAATGGATCCCTGGAATGCTCCTGGCTATTGCATATTTTGTGGGTATTAGGCTACAGCACCTTGAATTCTCTCAAAGAATTTGCAAAACCACATTTGATAGATGATCTGTGGCTGACATTGCAGGCCGGAGACCTTGAAACGGTGTTTTCTGAGGTGCCCATTCACTTCTTCCACAGGTGCGCTACAGTTTTAGTGATGCTCCATTAAGGAGCTTTCTGGGTCTTGTTTGGCTATGTTAAACATTAGAACTAAGAATCTTCCCCAGGCTGCTTCAACAAATATGTTTTTTTGGCAATTCTTGCTGTTGTGGGATAGGAGGGAGGATTCAGCTGCTGAGAGAAGGGTCACTTTGGCACTTCAGGTAAGAGATCTAGGGGTAACTGTACTTGGGTCGTTAGCAGTCTAATGGGATTTCCCTGATGTTTTCCTCAGAGAGCCATATGCCTACGGGGATGGCCGAGATGCCAGACGTGACCGCTCCCCTCTTCGGGGGAGCCCACGGAGAGAAGTCAGAGATGGCAGGGATGGTAGAAATGGGCGAGATTCCAGAGACACTCGAGACATTCGAGCTAGAGACATGCGTGACGCCAGAGACCACAGGGACCCACGGGACCTGCGAGACCCACGGGATATCAGGGATCCAAGAGACTTGCGGGACCCTCGTGATGTTAGAGATTTTCGTGACCCACGGGAGCCACTCTATGATCGATACAGGGATCAACGGGATATGAGGGATCCACGGGATATGAGAAATCCACGAGATTTGAGGGATCCACGGGATATGAGAGACCCTCGGGACCCTTTGTACAGGTAATCTTCACAGGATTGTATTTGCCAACATGTTTTTATGGTGTTTGTGCCTCAATGGATGCACTGGTTTGCATGGTGTCAGGCATTTAAGATAAGGAAATTGCTCTGGGTGGGAACACTTGGGTGCCTGCATTGTGTCTTGTGGGGAGCAGGTGGGTACTTCAGAAATAAAACTTGAGGAAGCTCTCTGTGTGGTGCATTGGCCAAAGTTACTGCCTGAGTTTGTGCTGGAGCATGGAAACCCTTGCTGCTTCTGTAAATGTTGCAGACGAGATGAAGCTTATGACCGTTACCTTCGCCTTGAAGACTACTATCGGCGGAAGGATGACTCTTACTATGACCGTTACAAAGAACATTTTGATAGAGCACCAGTGAATTCAGAAGGTGAGTACCTGTAATGTTTTCGTGGGCAGATTCACATCCTCTGGGAGGATGTGGGAGATGCATGCAGTGCTGAGTGCGTTCCATTCCGTGGTGCTCCAGGCAGGTCCAAAGGGCATTAATCGTTCTGTCCCTGTGGCTTGCTTTCAGACCGTTTGAAGCGTGAGGAGCGGCGCCGAGAGGAGCTGTACCGTCAGTACTATGAGGAAATCAAGAGGCGTTTTGATGCGGAGAGACCTGTGGATTGTTCAGTGATAGTGGTGAATAAACAGACAAAGTAAGAAAATAGTTAATGACCAATTTTATTACCGCACAGTAGAAGAAAAGGGAACTAAAGTTAGTCCTGCCTTGAGGCTGTTTGTCTTACAGGTTGCTCTTCAGGAACATGACTTTAGAGCCCTCAGAAAGCTACAGCTCCTGTTGCTGTTCTGGGAATATATGTTGATGAGATGGAGAAGTGTATCTTGTACTTTACTTTTCTGTCCTTCTTGTCCCTGTCACTAAAGCTTCTCCTGATACTTTTCTGCCTATTCTTCATATCAGCCTACTATCACAACAGGTTATAGTGGCCTGTACTTGTTATTCATGGGTTGAATGATATGAAACTTGTTATTACGTGCCAACCAGCAGATAGTACAGAGCAGTTGTCAGGGTGGAATTGTGGGGGTGTTCGTTTCAGAGCTCCTGTCACATTGGTTTCTAGGCCAGATACTGGTCGTTGCCATTAATGCCATGTGCAAGAAATATAAAATCACTGTTGAAAGTAGTCATGAATGGTATCAAAAGCATGTGTGAGTAGTAACCAGGGTGATCTCATGTGGCAGTCTGAACATTGACTGAGGTAACGGGGCGGGTGCTGTGTTGGGAACCGGGGGGTACAGCTATGCCTGGTACGGTGGGAGGGGGACTGTAATGATGGCACCAGTCTGATATCTGTATCTTTACAAATAAATATATTGAAGAATAGCAAATATATAAACAAATCATAGATCTGGCTTGGAGTCTGAAGAAAATGTTTGCCAAGGGGAAATTTAAAGCTCTGTCTCCTTAGCGCTTCAGAAAAAAGATCAAGTGTTGCTTTTATTTAACTTTGCTATATCTGTGAGGCAGAGAGAGAGAGCTGGCGCTTGCCTGATCTGGTGGTAGAAGACAGAACAGGAAATCAGAACAAAGGAAGCAGTGAAACTAGAAATAAACTTCTGTGGTTTGCTTTTAATGGAGTTGATTACCTGTTGGAACAAATCTTGAAAGAAAATGTTAGATTCTTTATCCCTTGGTGACTAAAAGTCTAGAAGACTTGGAAGATATTCTGATAGTTACTGTACTTGATACAGGGAGAAGTTTTTTGTGCAATAGGATCAGCTTAATATCCTAAGGATCGTTTTGGGCTGTAACAGCTACAAACTTTAAGAGCTGGAGCATGTTAATAAATCTTAGGTACTGAAGCATTGATGTCACCTACTATAAACCTGTTGAAAGACGACTCCCGAATGATTTAGATACATGATCAGTGTAACTTAGAAATCCTTAAAAAGACAGTTGGCAAGGGGGGAATGGTTTTAGTCACCATTACAATGTTTGCATCCGAAGATGATAAATTGAACCTCTTGCAAAACGCGTGGGTGCACAGAGACAAAATTTCTCAGAATGCATATGCAGTCAGTATTGCAGTTTTGATACTGAATATAGTAAGCTTTAAAAAAGTCTTGAAAACTTTAAGCTCAGCCACATGAGCTATGGTTTGTGCTTGGAATGGGAAGACTGGAGTACAGGGGATACAGGAACAGTGGATCCATAGAGGCTGTGTTGATAGTGGGTTAGAGGAGAAAGCAGCTAGTAGAACGAATGAGCAAGACAATAAGGAATAAGGCACATTTGAACAGTTAAGATACTGAACGTAGCACAAGTAACTGACTTCTGTAGATTGGCTGCTCTGCTGTGTACCCCTTAGGTCTCTGCAGACATAAATTACCTCACTTAATGAGTTCAGTTTAAACACAATTATATGTAAACAAATTATAATAGTGTAAATCCCTTTGCAAACAGTATTTCTCAGCTAAGCTGAGGCTTGATTTGTAATTTATTTCAGCTAAACTGAAATGACTGATTCAGATCAAAATAAGGGCTTTTATATTATTGTAATTGCTTTATTACTGTCCTGTTAAACGTTACCAAGTTTGGCAAGCCATTAGAAAACCAAATCTGAGATGACAGGGAGGGCAAATGTGCCAGGCTTTCTGTTTCTGTATGTGACTGACTTGTTAAACTCTACTGGCTTTGCTTTGTGGTAGGGAGTATGCGGAGTCAGTGGGGCGGAAGGTGCGGGATCTGGGCATGGTAGTGGACCTGATCTTCCTCAACACAGAGATGTCACTGACGCAAGCCCTCGACGATGTGAGCAGAGGAGGGTCTCCTTTTGCCATTGTCATCACCCAGCAGCATCAAGTTCACCGCTCTTGCACTGTTAACATCATGTTTGGCACCCCACAAGGTACTGAGGTCTCATTAGGCTGTGTAGTTGTGTGGTCACTCTGAACC
>NW_009629759.1:15017-23232 GCF_000690535.1 Cariama cristata
GCTTTAGAACGCTTTCTTTCAAGCTGAATCACACAGGACAAAGTTCATCCTTGCTGTGACATAAGTAGTTATTAACGACTTGACACCATGTCATAAATGTGAATATCATTATTTACAAGCTTCTGTAATACTTTATTTGTCCCTTGTCAAAAGAACTGTCTAATTTCTGCCAAGATGGAATCTCAGCTGCATTCTTAGCACCTAATATCACCAGCCTTTGCATCTTAGGGCGAGTCATGAACCCCACGTCTAGAAATGACTGCATTGCCTTGGTAAATTTTTCAGTAATACCAGCCCAACCTCAGTTTATCACTTGTTGCTCTAAAAAAGAGCGTGTTTGGAATGTGAGAAATTACATGACAGATTTTTAAACTAAATGAGATTTAGGGAAAACAGAATAAAGATAGCATATTCAGTCAAGGTAGAGATCTGATCATGAAACCAGGGAGAATTATAAAAAGATAGGACTATAAAGTGATTTGGTATATGTGCTCCACCTGTTTAGCGCCATTTACACTTGTGACTTCGCTTTCCATCTCAGGATGTAACTTAGTGGTTGTGAGTGTGAGGGTGGGTGTAAGTATTAAAAATGTCAGAATGTGATCTCAGAAAGCAACTTTTGCTCTGATTCTAGATGTGTTCACGTACTCTGTTTTACACAGGTGGCTTGTTTGACCACAGTTGAGCTTTCAAAGGTGTGTTCTCAAGTAATGTTTTGTGAGTTTCATCCAGGATATAAACTTCTGAATGCACAATCACTGGGTTTTTTTGTGCTTACTGACTGAAGAAGCCCAGTTTCTTTTAACATCAGATGCAGGGGTGATAGGAGGATTCCCTCATTTCCTGCAGAAATGCAGCTCATGCACACTTTTGCTGGGCTTTCCACTGCCCTTGGTTTTCACTCTTAACACCTTTGGTTTAACACCCATCCTCCCACCAAAGCTTCTCTTTTTTACTGGATCTAACCATGTATCAGATCTGATAAGAAGCTCAGTCATTAGCTCATCCGCAGCTCTTTCTAGAGATTAAATATGCTCAGTTGAACCACTCACGGCCACCTTTCCATTCACGTTCGTTTCAGGGAGCTCTTTCATAACCTGTGTAAAGTGTAATGTTAAAATGAACCCTAGTTTCCTGTTATGACAAAAAGGGTGGCAGGATTTGTTGTTCTGCAGGTGTGAAAAGTGCCCAGAGCTTTGTGCAGTTTTTGGAAGGTGAAGGCTCTTTTGATCTCCCTGCTTAAATCTGTGTTCAGGGGAATGTTTGCATCTGTGCTTTGTGAGGTGGAAATAATGACCTCAAAAACTTTAAAAGGCAACTTCAAAAAAACCCCTAACATTGGAATTGGCCATTATTCATTGTATTGTAGAAGAACTTCATTGCTGCTTATTGCCCCAGAGTAGTAAACATAAGCAGCAATGTGACGTTGAGCCAGTGCTTCTTTCCTCCCCATCTCCTGCATACGCACACACTATATTAAGGCATTGGCAGTACAGAACCAAAAAGTATTCCCATCGCTGTCTTCCTCTGGGAAGCTTTAGCAGCCTTCAGAGGGCAAAGTTTGGATATGTTCAAGGGTTTAGCCGTAGAGTGGCTGGAACTGTCTCCTCTTGGAGCACGGAGAATTTATATGAGAGGTAGAGGGAGCTGCTTTCCCTTTTAATTGGGTGAGAGAGAAGAAAGGCATTTCTTGGGCTGATACGATATCTTCTCACAGCCCTCAGCTATGCAAGAAAAGGATGGCCTTGCTGGATGGTAGCCTTGAGCCTTCTGCTGGCTTAGGAAACTGAACTGTTACTGTGTGCCTAGGAAGCTTCCCAAGTCTATGCTTGCAATCCCAAAGCGGTGCCTGCCTGCTGAATGAGATGTGCTGGTGTGCATGAGGCAAGGCACCTCCTGTTAGCAGCACTTTGGTTTACTTGAAACATTTATTTTCCTTGTGCAGAACACCGCAACATGCCCCAAGCTGATGCCATGGTGCTGGTGGCAAGGAATTACGAGCGCTACAAAACAGAGTCACGGGAGAAGGAGCGCGAGGAAATTGCCCGGCAGGCTGCCAAGATGGCAGATGAAGCTATTCTGCAGGAGCGGGAGCGCCCACCCCCCATGGAGGAGGGTGTCAGAGGAGGTCACCCTCCAGGGATTCAGACTCTCTTGAACCTGCTGGCAGACAATCGTTATCTAACTGCTGAGGAAACCGATAAAGTAATTAATTACTTGAGAGACCGGAAGGAACGGTTACTGAGGGGAAGCACTGATTCTCTGCAGGGTAAGTTTCTCCGCCCCGGACAAAGCTATTAATCATACGGTTTGTGGGCCCTCTGGCCTGGGACAGGAAAACAGTCCTTGGATTGCAGAGGAATCCTAGTGTTGTAACTTCCTCACACAGCACCTCATTTTATTGAGATGGATGTGTCCTTCGGAGTCCTGAGACAATTCAGATCTTTCATGTGGAAGAACTTTTATACTGGATTCTCTCAGGGAAACCACAGGACTGCCATAACTGATTTGGCTGCTACATAAAGGGCAACAGTTCTGCTGAGTGGTTTGGGTTCCCGAGAGCTGTGCAGCCCTCGTCTGCAGAGGGTGGGTATTCATTGATGCATGTACCTTTGGTAGCTGTTTCACTGGGTTTCTTTAGGTGCCCCTTCAAGGGCATTTGCAGAGCTTTAACCCTCTTTCCTTTCTTTCCCAGCATCCATGTCAAGACAGTCTTTGGGGGCACCTTCAGGATCATCTCTGGGTAGTCAGTCCAGCCTTCCAAGCTCTCAGGCTCATCAGAGTTCACAGCCTCTGGTCTCTGCTCCTCCTGTTCCAGTGTCCTCTTCTAATCCTCAGCAGGAGCTTCAAGCAAAAATCCTCAGTCTCTTCAACAGTGGGGCAGCAGCGGCAGCTGCTGCTGTAGCAAACAGCAGTGCTGTAGCAAACAGCAGTTCTGCAGCCTCTGCGGGCACTTCGGGCGGCACTCCAAACCAGAACTTCGCTAGCATGGCCAGCAGTCAGGCACGGTCAGCACAGATGAATGCTGGAAATTTAAACCAGGCTCAGCAGAGATTGCAGACTCCAAGCACGCAGCTTCCTGCTCTCCAAGGCCCTTCAAGAAATGCAGGTCCAAGACCTGGAGCTCCTCCACAAGCTCAGTCACTCTATGGTCAGCACCAAAATCGCCTCCCTGCGCCTGGCAACGTACCTGCTCAAAGGCCAGTATCTTCTGGTATCAACTTTGACAACCCTAGTGTACAGAAAGCCTTGGACACCCTTATCCAGAGTGGTCCTGCACTCTCCCACCTAGTGAGCCAAACCGTCGCCCAGGGGCGAGCAGGGTCCTCAGCCCAGCAACCTATGAGTTCCTACCAGCGACACTATTAAAGCTGAGCCATCAGGCCCTTTCCCCTTCCCTTTGCCATTCCATACTTATAGCTGTTCAAAGAGTCTCCTGTCCTTGACACAGGACAAATGCCCCTGGATATGCATGTCCTCTCCACTTTGGTGAGAGCGTACCCCCAGTGACATTGCTGCTGACTGTTGCTAGCGCTGCCCTTCCTCACCTTGGTCTGGTTAGCAGTGTTTGGAGAAGTATGCTCTATTTTCTCAGCAGCACGATGTGCTAAGAGCCACTTTGGCTAATCGGTTATTTTGTCCAGTCCCAGAAGCTGCTGCGATGACAGTCCTTCTGCATTTTCTTCACTCCTAGTAGCTGGCACATCTTCACATTGCGGTGCAGTCTGATCTCGCTGAATGGTCTTAGTATAGTTTTGGGTCAGTGGTTTTGAGGAAATAGGGGAGTGAACAGAGTGGTACACTGACTGGGCCTTCTCGGAGACCCACCTTTTTGGAATGGGCACTATTTTCCTTTGAATTTCTTTCTTTATTTCTTTTTTTAATGGCATGTAAACCAGTTGGAAAGTACAGTGGTAGCGCTAGCAGCTGAACTCATGAAGCACATGCTTGACCACTACTCAGTAACCCAGGACTGTGCTCTTTGGTCCTTCCGTAGCTGGGCTGTCATGTCCTGGCAGAGTGAGGCAGAGAAACACTCCTTACCTCGCCCAGCTCACAGAAACTGGCAGTTTCGGTCTGAGTACTGTGGCAGATTTGAAACACAAGAGCTTCCAGCCAAGGCGGAGATTTCAAACGGTCTGTCAGTTTTCCTATACCAAGTAGTCAGTGTTGAGATCAATCTGTTAAATTTGGCATATAAATTTCCTTTTCTTATAATCTTTCTTTGGGATAGTTGGTTACTGTAGCCCAACAGCTCAGCCGCAGCCATGCTGATGTGCTGCTGCCCTCCCCTTGGGAATACCTGCGGCCAGTTACCAGGTGGTGAATGTCTGCTGTCTGAAACTGCATCTCACTGTTGATTGGTGTTTTGTCCATCTAAGGTGGAGAGGCAGTGCCAAGATGCAATACCATAATTTTATACATTTTTTTCAACACTGCAGTGGACAGTTGAGTGGAAAATCGGGCAGTGGTTCTTCACCGTGTTTTTAACCAGTTACGTACTTTGATACCAGAACACAACACATCTCTTAACTATGTGGTCCTCCCCATCATGGCCTTCTTAGAGTCTGAAGGCTTCCTGCAGAGAACCAAAAGAAACTAAGAAGGCAGTGTTCTTGGAGCAGAGGATTTTTCTTTGTCCCAGGTGGTTTGTGTTGTAGCATTTTTTTTCTCTCTGTGCTGTTAACAAGAGGACATTACTTTCTAATAAAAAAGCAGGAAAAACGTTTTGTTGCATTTTTGATGCTTGACAGCTTGAGTATTACTGGAATACATTATTCCACTGTGTCTGCCGTTACTCTCTTCCAGATAAGCTATGTCAGATACTGCTGAGCGCTGAATGCTAAGCGGAAAGCATACAAACCTTACTGTGACCCGCTGTGAGAATACTGCAGTCTGTCTCAGTTTGTAATGCTTTGGTTTTGAAGTACCTCACAGATACTTTTTCTCGCACGGCAGACTCAGATGACCTCGGGCAGAGCAGCCCACCTGCCTGTTCAGGGACACGTGTGCTGGAGCAGGGGTGTGTGGCAGGGGCCAGCAGGAGAGGTCCAAAGCCTCTGCGGCGGCTGGTGGTGGGAGGGGAGGGTGTGTGTTTGGGCCAGCAACAAGCTGGTCCGGTGTCCGTGCCACAGTTGCTGTTAATTGTACAGCTGCTGCGTGAAGTTAGGGATACAAGTCCCTGTGCATTTAGCACTGGCCGCCTTTGACTTTGTGCTGCCTTTACTACACAACCTGGAATTGGATGGAAGTACACCTGTCTTCCATGTTTCCTCCTCCAGTCTTTTTGTTAGATCCCTTTCTCCGTCTCTGCAAACCTGCAGGCAGGTAAAGCATCTTTGCTGGGGTGATGAGAAACTTGCGTGAGCTTAAACATGGAAACTGTGACACTTGGGAGAGGCTGTGCCTCTCCTGATGTTTTGCTTCCTCTGCAATTTGCTGCTCACTGTTCGGACTTGCTCCTTGTTATGCAAATGGTAGCAGCCAAGTGCAAAATAACTGTGGAGACCCTAGAAGCAAGTGAAGACTCCCTGTGCAAGTAGTGAAGGGTGTAATAAAATCATTTATTGCATTTTGTGCAGACAGGAGTCTAGAAAAATGAATACAGTTAAAGCAGTAAAGCATTAACAGGGAGCATTCAACAGCTGAGGAGCCACTCCTCCATTAATACCTGCACAGAGAACACAGGGTCTGTACTGAGGCAGCCTAATGCACAATACTGAAACACTCACAGAAATTAAATGCAAGCCTAATACTCTTTTTTTTTTTTTTGGTTTGCAACCTGTTTTATTTACAAGGTTTTAAACTTAATTGCATTGCTCTGCACACAGATTCTCTAGAACACAAAGCATACTAGGTCACTACATGTCTATTGAAATATTGCACTCGAAGAAAAGTCACTTGAATGGACGTAGAACATCTAGCTACAGTGATTAAAAGATTATTGAATGAACTGACTTTGTGATAACATTCATAACAAATATATTGCACATGTAGCACAGAAAGTGGTGTAACCAGCAAATCTCAGACCTTTTGGTCTTTCTGCTAGTTTTTAGTCCTGCTACACAGAGGAGGGTCTTGACTCTTCTAGTGCAACTCTTACCCTTGTGCAGGATCCAGCCCTTCCTCTCGTCCAGCCATGGACCAACACCAACCCAGGATGGATGCTGCCTGTGCCTCCTGTAAGTGCTGTCTTGCGGATTGTTGCCTGCACCACGTCGACGTGAGCCACCTCCTGCTGCTGCTGGGGGGAGGCCTGCGCCCGCCCCGCTGACAGGGACAGGGCAGCTCCCCGCTCAACGCTCCCGCAGCAGGAACTGGAGCAGACGCCATCGCCGGCCTGGTGCTGCATGCTGGCTGAACACAGCTGTGGCTATGCGTGCTCCCCACCTGCTGCGGGCCACGCTGCCATCCCACCGTCCTGGCAGGTCTTGTCTGCTCGGTGCTGCTCCCAGCAGCAGCCTGCCTGTGAAACAAACTTGGGGGTCAAGACCTTCCTGTCTGGAACAAAAACTGAAATGTGTCTGCGCATGTGCCAAGGAGGAACTTGCATGTCTACCAGAGGAGGACACTGTCTTCACCAAGGTGGAACAGCAGAAGGGTGCTCCATGGGGAAACTGAACACTCTCGGAGGCCAAACGTGCAGGGCTGGGTTTGTAAACTAACATGCAGTGCTGTCTGCTAAAACTGGCCCTCTCCAGCCAATTGTGAGTGAGAACTCGCTGTGGGAACCGGCACCTTTCTTGCCACAGCCAAATTTTGCTTGGCAGGGGTGTTGAGGCAGCCCTGGCTCTGTCTAGAGCTGTGCCCCTGCTCCGGCTGGAGGATGAGGAAGGGGAACGCCTTTTTTTCAGCAGTAGTGATAGAAAGGGCTCACCTTCCCGCTCCCTGGGGGAGCCGGGACAGCGGCTTTACTGTCAGGGGTTGAAGTGGTGCTGGGGGTGAATGGGATCCGTTGGTGATGCTGGGGAGGCGATGAAGCAAACCTCTCAGCGGAGAAGCATGCCCTGGCCTGCTGTCATCGCGACTCTGCAGAAAACATCATTCCCTGCTACCCCATACCTGCGGCTGAAGGAAGAGCTCTTTGCCTTGCTGCTGCCAAGGGTGAATGCTGTCTGCGGCCTCAGCGGAGGCAGGCGCTGGCCGCTGCTGCTGCAGATAACCTGCCTCTGCTCGGGCCCTGGGTGCTGACCGGCTCCATGCGCTGGGGCACGAGGGGACCAGGCTTGCTGCTGCAGGACATTGCCCACAGCTGCAGGCCCAGCAGCACAGCAGGGCAATAGCCAAGCTGTAATTAGAGGATGACTGCAGGGAGCGGGTGGCATTTCTTGAAAAGGCAGAGCATTCTAGGCCCAACAAGTGTGGTGCTAGCACATGAGATGAATGGGCAGGTTGCTGTGCGTGCCTCCCCCATTGCTGCACAAGTGCCTCTAATAAGTTTGGGAGGCTGGAAACAGCACGTGAACTTGTGTGTGGTGGTGCCGGACCAACTCCAAGGGGCACAGCAGCTTAGACACTGGCAAATCCTGGTTCCCATGGAGCTGCCCTTCCCAAAGCTAAAGGAACTTTTCACTTGCAGCTGCCTGCCTGCTCTTCCAACAGCTCCTGGGCGGCTGAGGCAGTGGCAGGGAGAGAGCTGCCCTGTGCATCTGCACCATTCATCAGCCCGGAGGTCCTGTGCTGAAACCAGGTCTCAGCTCGCCGTGACGGTCACCTCCTGTAAACACCAAGCTCCCCATGCCCTTGGGACTAGCTTCAACACCAGAGTCTGCAACACACAGACTGAGGCAGCCATGCAGGTAGCCGAACTACCGTGGCAGAAAGTCTAGCTGTGGCTGGGGCTGCTGCTGTAGAGAAGGGAGGCACTTTGGGAGTGATGGAAATGTGGGAGCAAGGTATGAGCTGACACAAATGTGCAGCTGGGGCTTGCTTTTGGTCTGGGAGTGTGTCCAAGTAGTATCTTAAAGCAAAAAAAAAAAACCAAAACCAAACCAAACCCAACATCAAAAAACCCACTGCTTTTTTATCCAAGCGGCCCCAAATAGCTTTGGCCTGGACCTGGAGGAGTAGAGGAGCTCTGCAGAGGGAGTAGGGACTGGAGTCGTCAAGTGCAGAGGGAGTTTCTTGCTCTCAGGGAGGCAGGAGCCAAGGGCTGCAGCCACTCTCAGCGGGCAGGAGGGATGGGCAGGCAGAGGGCTGGATGCTGGGACCAGCC
>NW_009629759.1:23278-24063 GCF_000690535.1 Cariama cristata
GTGGGAGGCTGCGGCAGCACGCCACCCACATCACCCGCTGCCCGGCCGGGAGGCTGGGGGTCAGGCGGTGCCTGCTGCAGTGCGGGATGGCACTGGGGAGCGGTTTCGGGGAGCCCAGGAGGCGAACGCTTCAGCGTGGGGGCTCCGCTCTGGCTGGGGGACAAAGAGCTGCTTCAGGCCAGGCTGGCACAAACCAGCCAGCACTGCCGGGAGAGGGCAACTCTTAGCAGGCTGCACTTCAAGTGGAAGCTCAAATCTGCTGTGAAACAAGTTCAGAAAAGTCTGTGACTTCTTTTCCCTGAAAACTCTTAAGAAGCTAAATTGAGAAGAGAATGAACCTGCGACCTGGCCCTTTCCAAAGGGCTGCCGGTGGCCGGGGAAGGCTGCAGCCTTCACCACCGCTCCAGAGCACTTGGACGTATGGGCCCCCGTTTTGTGCGGGAGCAGCCTGTCTCGGCTCTTCGTCCCCGCGGCCTGGTGCTAGCAGAGCCCTGCATCTCAGAATAGATATAGATCTCTATATATAGACTTCATCTGGTTCTATTAACATAAATATGCTCACTTTAAAAATACACGTACTGTATTATGTACACTATGTACACGGGGCTGGGGCGGGTGCCGGCAGGCGCCCTGGCTGCCCTCGGCACCGCTTCCTGGTGGTTCCTGGAACCGTTCACATTTGTTAAAAGCTCCTCAGTTTCTCTGGCATGAGAGATGCTGGGGGGACGGGGGGACACAACGATGGGGGACGACCCTGCAGCTGCTGCCAAAGGTAAGACGTGTTT
>NW_009629760.1:0-205 GCF_000690535.1 Cariama cristata
CACCATGCCCCGGGGCTGAGCACCCCCCGGCCACCCCTGCCCTCGGGGAGAGAGGGTGCAGGACACAGACTCCGTCTCCCTTTCCCATCCGGCTCCCTAGAAGACCCAGGAGGACAAGGAAGGGAGGGAGGACCAAACCGACCCCACAAATGTCACCCCGATAATGCAGCGAGTGCGCCCGCGGGTTCCTAACTGAAGCAGCCGG
>NW_009629760.1:408-771 GCF_000690535.1 Cariama cristata
CTGCCGCAGAGAGAGCCCGAGCGGCCCTCGGTCACGTCTTCCCCTTCCCACCCCGGCACTGCAAGCACCTCCCGGGGACCGCAGGCACGCCTCAAAATTTGCTTCTGATACCCCAAAACTTGCTTGGCTTGAATCTACCCACAGAGCCTCAGGTCCCCGCACTCATGGGATGCCCAGTCATGAGATTTGCTGGGAGCAGATTGGGGTCTCTTCGGGGAAGGGGTTGGAGATGCCTCCGGACTGCCCCAGCCCTCCAGAGGCAGCCCATCGGGTCCCCAGCGAGCTCGCAGGGAACGTGCCCCGCAGCTGCCACCTTCGCAGCTCTGGGTTACAGGTGGCTGCAGTAAAAACAGGGCACCAAAC
>NW_009629760.1:793-1074 GCF_000690535.1 Cariama cristata
CACCTCCTGCCCATCGCCCTCCCCTGCTGGCCCCCTGGGATGGCAGACCTGCTCTGCTCCCCTCTCCCCAGCCCATCTCCAGGGTGCTTGGGCAGGTGCTCTCCTTCTCCCCCCAAAACTTCCCTTTTGGGCTCCTGCAAACCCTGTTACCCACCGAGAGGGCTCGGAGCGGGGCCAACCAGCCAGCAGCAGCAGGCCAACCTCAGCGTTACACACCAGGCGTGTGCCCGCCTCGGCACCCCGGTGCCCCTCTCCCGGGACGGGGGCCCACGGGGCCCCCA
>NW_009629760.1:1149-5047 GCF_000690535.1 Cariama cristata
AGCGGTGCCAAGGGGTACGGGGCTGGTGCTGCAGAGGTGAGCGCAGGCAGGTGCCCGACACCGGCAATGAATCGCCTTTCAGCCTGGCGTCGGGGCTCCACGCTTCAGGTCTTTCACCCATCATTTGCCACCGAGGGGGAACGGGTGCAGAACCACCTGGGCAGCTTGCTCCGCTTTCTGCCGGATGAGCAACAGGAGGGATTTCAACATGAACCAACCTGGCAGAGAAACCCAGTGCCTGGGGCCAAACGCTTCGGAGGCTAAAAATAAACCGGCAGCGGGGACCCACCGAGGTCCCTCCTCTGCTCCTGCCCACCACCCCGGCCGGCACATTTCCCCGGCACCGGGGCGGCACCATGGAGCAAAGCCCCAACCCAGTGTTCCCAGCAAGGAACCGACCCATTTTCCTGGCAGAAAACTGCTGAAATTGGAGAATTTTCTTTCCTTTCCCGCAGAATTCAACCCGCCACTACGTACCCCCGTAACTACAGATCAATATGTTTGTAGTTTGCTCTTAAACTAATGCCCATTAATTCAATGCATTACTGTTGAGCAACGCAGCCAATTTTGCGGCTTAGTGTAAAAGAGCAGAAAACGATGATGCTAGAGTGAGTTTAAAATCCACAAAATAGATCACAGTGGGTGGGATGCAGTTCTTGAGGAAAAAGAGCATCTTCCTCTCCCTGCGCCCACTCCGTAGCCCGGGCCTCCCAGCACCACGGGTGTCGTTTTGGCACCCCCACCGTGGCTCCCACGCCTTCACCAGAGCCTCACCGTGGCCTCCAGAGCACCGGGACCGTCGTCCCGACCCCGTGCCCAGGTGCCAGCAGCGACGCTGCTGCACCTACACGGCTCCGAGCACGCCAGATCGCACGGCTACTGCAGCTGGCATTGAAAAAAAAATAGCGTTGGTAGTTCTGGACATGGGCGATAGCTATGAAAAGTGAACCCTGAAATCCAACCCCCCCCCAAAATGGCTAAAAAAAAAAAAGACCTAAAATGTGCTCTTCTGAAACAACCTCATCTTTTTAAGCCTGTTTCATGATTTTAAGGGTTGCCAATGCTGTGGCTGGGCTGGCCTGGGAGCACTGCTGCAAGTAGGGATACTCAGCACTGCATTTCTCTCCCAATTTCTCTCCCAGGAGTCCGCATCAAGCCGTTTCCACTCACGACACGTATTCTGCTCCCACAACTGCACACCTGCACTTCACACAACTTTACGCAGGCTGCGGGGAACAGAGATCCCCCAGGACCTTCACAAATCTCCACCTTAGCAGAGCCCTTTGACCGTGGCCCTGCAAGGCTCTCAAGCACAACCCCAAATCCCACCGCGGCCCCGAGCTGCAAGCACCTAGCCCAAGTTAAGCCCAGGCTTAAATCCCCACCGAGGAGGGGTCGGCAGACGCGACCCAGAGAGGACGGCGGTTCCTTCGAGTTTCGGGCGTTATCACCTCCTGGGACAAAACACGCAGCGGCCAAAACTGCATCTCTGAGCTACCTCAACAAGGCATGGGGAAAGATTAATAAATTAATGATTATAAAGCACTTTAAGAGCTTTTGGATGAAAGGCTCTATGGAAGTACAAAGAATTACATAATTCATTATTCATTATTATTATCACTCAGCATTGGCTTCTCCCACACGCTCCTGTACGGCACCAGCCCGGCCTCTGAGGAAGGTTAAATCCTCGCCCCGCAGCCAGGCTCTCCCCGCCAGCGCCTGGCAGACGGGTGAGCTTGGCACTGCCAGATATTCCTGGGCACTCAGGTGCCCGAGATGCTGAAAGGCACACGGTGACGGGTCCAAATCAACAGGGCTTGGGCAGCCGGCACTTCGAAGAAGCCCTCAGATGTCCTTCTGCGCCTTTAGGTGTCCAAGTGCCATTAAAATCTGGCCCCCAGCACCGTAAGTCAGGAGCGGAGAGGGGAGGGGAGCCAAGAGATGAGGTTTCCAGGCTCCTGCCCTTCCGTGTCCGGTTCCCAGCAGGGCCCGGGACAACCTGCTCTGAATACCCGCAGTAAAATCATTCTCGCATCTCATGGAGGCTGCTGACGGCAATCCTGCGGCATCCTCGGCATGACCACCGTGCCCGCGACGGCCCTGGCACATCAGCAGTCCCACGCTCCTCTCCCGGCTGCTCCCACCGCCTGCTTGCCCCAAGATTGCTGCGACCGAGGCACGGCCAGAGAAATGCCACAAATAGGAGATGGAGAGACCAGAGAGGGAGAAGGGACAGTGCCTGGGGGATGCAAGAAGCCACCAGGCATTGGAAGAGCACCAAGGGGAGACAGCATGGGCTGCGGGTCCTCTGTGTCCCACGGGTGAGATAAATCCACAGAAAAGCCACGTGGGGTGGGAAGAAGGGGTAACGTCTCCCCGTCCCTCTGATCCTGCAGAACCGAGAAGGGGCTTTTCGTTATTTACTTCATTTTGTTTGGAAATCGCACAAACAGAAAACGAGGCAATGGAAGGAAATCCCATCGTGGGAGAAACCCTTCACGTACCGCAGCCACGGCTCACGCTGCCATGGGAACCTCCCCGGGACAAAAGCGGGTCCCCGTCATTAGCTGTCAGTTATGGGCGCACGGAGACATCTGCCCAGATGTGCTGTAACAGCAACAGAAACAGCAGCACGCAGGAGGCAGGGCCAGCGCCCGCTTGGTAACGTGGCAGGCAGGAAGGGCACCGTATGCCAGGGATGCTCTTACAAGGATGATCACCACCCGTCTGCCAGAAAGGTGCCGAAACGCCACAGTGCTGTGGAGTAAAACCTTTCCCAAGCAGACTCCCAGAAATTCTTGAGTATGGCATGGATTTGTGGGTACAACGACCCCCTGCTCGAGGTGGTCCACTACCCACGGCACAGGGGTCTGGATCAGTCCTTCCCAGAGCAACCCTGCACTCCTACCTGCATCTCCTCTGCCTGGATTCCCCAAAATGCAGAAGGAAATTAATATCTTTCCAGTCTCCCAGCGTCTGAAGATAAATCAGAGGCTCTCAGACGTGCCTGGGAGGGCCCTGCGAAGTGCTTTGCCAGACAAGGGAACGCGCGCTCGCCTTGACAGCTGCAGAAAAGGGGCAGAAACACTCAGCAAAAGTAATTAATCCCAGAGATGAGAGGTGGAACGAGCAGAGCTCAACAAGCAGAGCCTGGTATTAGCGACAGCTCTCCCTCACAGGCATCGCCGTGCTGGCCACACGCTACCGGGGTACGTTGGGATGCTGCACCAGGCTCCGGCCAACGCGAAGGGCCACGTGCTGTCCCACGGCACGGCTGCGTGGGTGCTGCTGCCTCACCTGCGTGGGTACGTAGGTCTGGTGCACCTTGAAAAAGAGGCAGCAAGAGGCCTGGAGGGGGTTGGCAAAACCCCAGGCAGGCTGGGAACTCATCGAAGGAGCGATCGGAGGACCAGAGTCTTTTTAGGAGGGGGTGCAGTGGAAAGGGGAGGGCACCCAAGAGAGAGGAGCAGAAAGTTGGGACTAAAGTGATTCAAAATGCAATGACCCTCTGCTGGCCTTATCCTGCAAAAGAGACATCTCCATGTCCGCAGACGACGGTTTCACCAGCGCTGTGTTTGTCTGGCATCGGCTGCCGGCTCCGGGCATCGCTGCCCGCGTGCCCCGCTGTCGGCCCTGCGGGGGTCGGCACCTTCCCGGCGCAGAGAGGAACCACCCCAGGGGTGCAGAAAGCCCAGCACGCAGGAGATCGCCAACAGACGAGGCTGCGCCAGGGCCGGCTCTTCCCAGATCCCTCTCCGTTGGAGATGGGATCGTCACGGGCGGTTGCAGCACGGCAATAACGGTACCTGGCCCAGCGCGGCTGCACCCGCTGCAGTGAGGACACCAAAACCCGGGGCTCAGCTCCAGCCGGGGTCTGCGCCCAGCCGGCACGGCCGCG
>NW_009629760.1:5279-5719 GCF_000690535.1 Cariama cristata
CGTGTGAATTCGGCAACGACAGCGGGGAGATCGCGCGGGTCTGCTACACGTTAGGGGAATCTCTCCGACCTGCAAGCGGAGAGGTAAACTCGAACCACCAAAGCCTTTGTTTCCTTTGTGCATCCTTCAGAAAAAAAAAACCACAAACAAACCAACAACTGATTTTGCTAAAACTGGATGGCTCAGGCACTAGTCACGTTAATAAGATTAGAGTGGAGGCTCAGACGGGAAAGGCACTCACTTAGAAAATCAGGTTATTAAACTGATATGGAGATAACTCAGAGAAAAATACCAAACTCTCTGGTGTCGGGCTACAACAAAGGAAACCCCTCCAACTAACGCACCCAAACTTTGAAAGCCACCCAGGCGGTTTGGCTCCCCGTTTCGGGAGAAGCTGCCTGGTCCCAGGGAGGCACCGAGGGGAGGACAGCCACCGCGGC
>NW_009629760.1:6148-6401 GCF_000690535.1 Cariama cristata
GCCCCCCACCCCGGCCAGTCCCTGGGTACCCGGCGGGCAGCGAGACCCCGGGGCCAGGCAGCCCCCGGGAGAAAGGATGCTCTAAGCAGGGGCAGGAGCGGGGGGTCAGGAAAAGGAAGGCGCATCGCCCCGGGTGGGCACAGCAGGCAGGATGCGGCCCTTGTCCCACACTGCCTGAAGGCTTGGAAATAGGCCACGGGAAATTGTTTTTCTAAGAAAACGCAGTGTTTCTCTGGCTCCCTACCCCTCTCCT
>NW_009629761.1:0-245 GCF_000690535.1 Cariama cristata
AACCAGATAAGAGATGGGAGATGGGGAGAGAGGCCCCAGATAAGGCACTAAAATTAGCCCAGCTCGTCACCGGACGGCGGCTGGAGACAACAGGGCTTTGAAACGGCCGGCTGGCACCGCGACACCTGCTCCCCTCCGACCGCTCCTCTTGCCGGGCCACCACGGCACGGTGCCGGCACAGCCGTGGGTGTGGGGCTCTGTCGTGGTGGGCATCGCTCGTGGGCTGAGTGGAGAGCGGCTGGCTG
>NW_009629761.1:292-634 GCF_000690535.1 Cariama cristata
TGGCTGGGGTCGTGATGGGGACCTGCCTGGGGACGGGGACCTGCTGCGTGGCCATGCTCAGGGATGGGGACCTGCCAAGCGGTTGTGCCCGGGGACAGGGACACGTTGCATGGCCGTGCTCAAGGATGGGGACAGCTTGGTGGTGGCTATGGCAGGAGCTGGGAGGTGCTGGCAGAGGACCGTCACACGGCGAGTCCCCAAACTGGGCACAGGGTGCGAAACTACAAATGCATTTCCTACCTTGGGTCCTCCTGTCCCCATCGCCACCCACCACGGTCCCTCCGCACCATGCAGGGCGCAGGCTGTGGGTGCCTTATCCACGTCCCAAAGCCACACTGGGGT
>NW_009629761.1:1076-2783 GCF_000690535.1 Cariama cristata
GCTCCTACCTGCTGCTGGCTCTGCTCCTCCAGGTTGAGCTTGACCTCGAGGGACTGGCGCGCTTCGAGGAAGGCTTTGCGGTGCTTGCGGTCGGCCATGTAGTAGGACATGGTGCCCACCGTGATGGCACAAAGGTAGATGGCAACGTTGGACAGGATCTTTGGGGACAGAGAAAAGGAGACGGGGGTGAGTTGAGCAACGGGGAATCTCGTGCGTGCCCCGGGGATGACACCGGTGTCACCGCAAGTCCCTGTTTAGGCAGCAGAGCCTGATCGGTGAGAGTGGAAAAAAGTATTCAAACGCTGGAGGAGGACACAAAATACACCCTGGGGCTAAATCACCACGCCACGGCCACCGTTAGCTGCCGGGGGGACTCGTGGGGGGCCGTCACGGTGGCTCTGCAGGAGGGGTCTGGCCGGCCGGGGATCACACCCTGAGCATCCCAGGAGGGCTCGTGGTCCCCGTGGGCTGACTCGGCTTCATTAAAACTCGCAGAGATGTTTTGGAAAAAGGCAGCAGGGCGGCAGGGGCCGGGTGCCGCCCCGGGGGAAGGCGCTGCTGAAGGCAAGTGGCTCTCGGTGACGCCTGTGCCACCCGCTCCCCCCATCCCTGCCACGGGAATTGCACCCCTTTGTGCAGGAAAAGTTAATAAAGCCATGGCCAAACCCTAAAATCACGTCCTTGCTCATGCTCCTGCCCCTCTACAGCCCTCTCGACGGCCAAAAATACGGACGGGAGCCTGCAGCACCAGAGATGGATGCTCCTGGGTGCTGCTGGCTGTGACACCCCCCTCCCCATTTTCTTTGGGAGCGTGGAGAAGGCTCGCTGCCGCATCCCAAAGGCTGGACCTGTCCCATGCCTGGGCTGGACCCTGTCCCCATGGGCTGGATCCTGTCCCACCCCGCAGGCTAGAGCCCACCCAGCTCCATGGGCTGGACCCCATCCTCCGGACTGGATCCTGCCCCCATGGACCCCATCCCATCCCATGGGCTGGACCCCGTCCCCGCAGCCTGGGAGTTTTGTGGATTTGCAGACGGGAGCAAAGAGCCCTCTGTGGAAAATATGACTGATGAGGGAAAGGTGAAAGAATTTGGTTTGTTTAGTCTAGAAAGGAGAAGAGCGATGGGGAGGACGTGGCAACAGGCTCCAGCTATGCCGAAGGGGTGATGGGGACACGGAGACGTCCTCCCACCCCACGGGCCATGGGCTGTGTCACAGTCGGTGTGGAGGAGGCAGCGGGAAGAGCACGGAGCCGTTCCCGGGCTCATCTCCATCAGGGATGTGCTGCTGTGCTCAGCATCCTTCTCCTGATCCCCAGCTCCTCGGTACCAACCTTGTCCCCTCCCTGGTCCCCATATGCCATAGCCCAGCTCGGTCAGAGGAAAGCCCTAATGTGACCCGTGTCCTTGTCCTTGGGGGCTTTATCACCTGACAGCATTGAGCCCTGAGCAGCCCGGTCTCATCACATAGAGACAGGGAAGAGCTGCCAACCCCTTCCATGCAGGGGGAAACTGAGGCACGGCTGAAACAGGCCACGTGCAGCATTAAATACAGGGCCCTGGCACTGGGGCTTTGGGTGCTGGCCCGGCACTGTGCCAGGGCCGATAAAATGATTTGCAGCAAGGAAACTTTTTTTTGGGGGGGAAAGAGCATGAGGAGCAGGGGAGAGCACCTGGGACCCCCAGCTGGTGCCCCAGGGCCGGATCC
>NW_009629761.1:3075-3353 GCF_000690535.1 Cariama cristata
CCGCGCCGCCGTGCACCGGAGCCCCAGCCCCAAAAACCTCCCCCAGCGTGGGCCGGGGTGCCCTGAGCTGCAGAACATCTCCCAGGACCCCAAACGCTGCGGGGAAAGCCCCAACATGGAGGAGACCCCACTCCTGGCACAGTCACCGATTAATATTTGCTCTCAGTAATTTGGGGGCAGCGAGAGCAAGATATGCAGGAGCACGCATGGCTGGCGCGACGAGCCTTATCCCTCCCCCCCCAGCCGTGTCCTGCAGGAAGGGGCCCGGGAGGGTGCCC
>NW_009629761.1:4343-6477 GCF_000690535.1 Cariama cristata
TCGGCTGGGAGGGCACCCATGCCGCTGCCCCAGCACCCAGCCCGGCACATTCCAGAAACCATGCCCCCAAAAGTGCTTTTCCCTGCAAAATCCTCTGTGCTGCCAGGAGATACCCCGTGCCAACGGACCAGCCCCAAACCATAACCCCGAGAGGCAGGGAAAAACCAGCACCTTCGGGGTTTTTGGAGAACGGGCTCCATTTGCCAAACTCCCGGTGTGATCATGGGCTCCCCAAACGCACTCCCCAAACCTCCCAAAAAGCAAATAAATAACCCTCCTCTCTCTGCCTATTTAGGCTGGGAGCAGCTGGAGGTCTCCCAGGACCTGACTCCGAGCATCCCAAATTCCTGTAGCATCCTCCCACAGAGCGCACACCATTACGGGGTAGAGCGGATGCTTCCAGTGGGATTTTCCCTGCTGCCGTCAGCAGCCACTGGCACACGCGTTTTCAGCTCTGGCTTTTGGTTTTCCCCCCACCCTTACCACGGGAAGGCTTCCCAGATCACCGGGTACGTGGCCAGCCGGTGGGAACATCGGCGGGAGGAAAGGGATTCAGCCCAGCCGTGAAAACCATGGATTTAGGGAATAAAAAAAGCCTCTAGCTGCTCCAGGTGGGTATTTCCTACGAAATATTCAGAACCCAATGGGCCAGGGACTGCTCTCCCCCGCCTGGCCCCCGTGTCCCCTCCTTTGCTGCGTGCGTGAATGGCTGGCCCGTCCTCAGAGCCACATTTGGGCTCAGGGGTGCAGAAAATCACCCCAAAGTGTCCCCAGGCTCTGCCCCAGGCGCGGGGTTGGGTGAGGGGGCATCGCCCAGGGACCAAGCTGGGGCCAAGCCCCCGCCCGGCTCCTTCCTCCTGGGAAAGCTCCAGCGACTGCAAGCCCAGAAGCTGGGCTCCTGCCATGTTTCTGCTAAAAATGGCCATTTTTAGCCATTTTTGCAATCCGAAAGGCAATCAGCCTAAGCAAGGCCACCGGGCAGGATGGGATGGGGGAGTCCACAGTCCACCCTGCCTCAGTTTCCCCAGCAGCCCAACCGCAGCCCACGTGTCCACGCACCACAGGTGGCTCCTGGGGACAAATCCATGCTTGCAGGACCGCGTCTGTGGCCACGTGCCCCAGCACGGACAGGTTCTCCTGCACTCCCCAGCACCCCACTCTCCATGCCGGGTTGATCCCCGGACATGTTTTAGGGAGCCCCCTGCTCCCCGCAAACACCACGATCAGTTCACAGGGTCCAGATCAAACCCGGCTTTAGGGTCAGGGCGTAGGGATGGGGATGGGACCTCATGGTAACTCATGGAAACACCAAACGGGGATGATTTGCCCATCCCTCCCCACCACCCCGGGGGACCCCGTGTCCCCCCCGCCGGCCCCGTACCTGTCTCAGCAGCATGCCCTCGTCCAGGGCGTCCTGCCGCTGCTGGGCGACGGTGACACCGAGCACCAGCGTGTGGATGCCGCAGGAGACGGCGGTGATGAGCACGATGGGCACCAAGCGCAGCGGTAGCGTGATGAAGAAGGAGAAGACGAAGAAAGCCTGCCAGCCCACCGTGTCACTGGCCTCGGGCGAGCGGGAGAAGTTGAGACCCAGGTAGCAGAAGATCTGGGCCAAGATGAGGACCCAGAGGACATAGGGCAGGAACCTGCGGGCCACCCGCTCGGGGAGCAGCCTGTACTTGCAAAGGATGAAGGGCAGAACGTGGGCGACACGCCAACTTGGGCGCCCAGCCCGGCCACCGCTGCCAGCGCCGGGGCCAGCTTGTCGGCGGAGTAGACGACGGCACACATGATGAGGACGTAGCAGTCGAAGAGAGCGGCGAAGACCACCAGCACCAGGAGGGTCTCGTGGCGTTGGCGACGGAAATAGGTCTGGTAGAGGTTCTCCAGGGACTCGGGAGCGAAGGTGAGACGCATGAAGCGGGGTAGGCAGAGGCAGGGTCCCGAGCTCCGCACCGTCACCTCGTGGGTCCGACCCACGCCGTGCTCCGGGTCCGACGGCAGGCTCACCGAGTAGTCGGCGGAGTACTCGGCCGAGCACTCCGGCTCTGAAAAAGCCCTGTTCCTGGGCATGGCGGTGCCTTCCCCTGCTCCAGCCCCACAGAAACACCCCGGTTCCCCGCACCCCGATGCT
>NW_009629762.1:0-210 GCF_000690535.1 Cariama cristata
GATGGAGGAGCTGGGGGGAGAGGAGCAGCCAGCCCCCCTCCCGCCCCGGTCCCGACCCCTCTTTGCGAGCGGGATGCACGACTGACAGCCCGGGGAACCTGCGGCTCAAATTCTTAAAGTCAGCAGGCAGCACCTCCAAAAAGAGAAAGGAGAGATTGCGGGGAAGGAGAAATTTGAAAATTGCCATCGATCGCTCTCTCGGCCGCCTCC
>NW_009629763.1:0-8233 GCF_000690535.1 Cariama cristata
GTTTTGCCGTTGGGTTTGGAGGAGCATTCAAAAGTTCAGGACTCTTCCCAGTCCCCAGCTCGAGCATCCTCCCTGCTCTGCCTGGGCACCGATGCTGCCTGCCAAGGGCTGGGGGGTCCCACCACGAAGCCCCCAGCAAAACTGCTTGGAAATTTGGGCAGTGGGGCTCCTCTTAAAAAAGAAAAAAGCTGGGAAATCCAAGCCAGCGCTACGTTCCAGGTTCGTCCCGTCTCACACACACGCACATACAGCCTAACGCAGTGTTGCTCTGGTCTTGGCCTTACATTGTTAATAATAATAACTGTAAAATTTTGTTACTCGCAGCACACAGATTGAAGTAGCCAGATAAAGGTCTGTGAGCTACACAACCTGCTGCTGGGGAAGAGATGGTTATCTAAATAAGATTTTTTTTTTTTAAACCCAAGATAATAATGATAATGCTAATAATAATAATGGTAATAATACCTCTTTTTAGCCTGCTTCAAGATCCAGATCTTATCCTAAACAAGAAAATAATTCTAAACCCTGGAGAACGCATTGAAAATTAATATTGATTATTAGGAATAATAGTTCTACTAGGAACAGTATTGCAATGCCTAGGGAAAGGATTCCTCCAGGGCCAGGTAATAATCACAATCATATTTAGTATCTGCGCTGCACTTTCTATCCTCAAAGCAGATTAACCTCTTCTGTACTAGCTTAATTATCTGGCGATGGGCTCGCATGCTTAGAGGCGAGCAGCCATGCCGCTGAACTACCTCTTCCCTGGAAAACCCTCCTAACCTCGAAACCCTTCACACCCCACCATGCGTGGCCTCCGGACCACTGCAACGGTCCCCGGGAGCCAGCAGCATCCCACTGCCCTTCCAGTTACCCCCGGTTCCCGGGGAGTTTGACCCCCTCCCTTGCTCCAGCCCCCGCCACAGCTCCGGCTGCGCCAGGTTCTCCGGGAGACCACACAATGTGCCTGACATGCCATTTAATACAACACAATGAAATATTGAAAAGGCTTTCAAAACTCAACATGTTGAGGCAGAAATCTATGGAAGATGTTTAATACTAATTCTATTAGGCATCTGAGTTAATGAATCACAACTGTAAGAAATCATGATAATCCAGAAGGCATTAGTGACAGATTAGCTTCAAAGCTACCATAAAAGTGCCATAATGCTTACCTAGCGGCATGATTAATACCAGCAATACATAATGGCATTATGAAGGATGGAGCCGCGCGGCAGCGGTCTGACAGCCCCTTTGCTCTGACCATCGCCCCAGAGCACGGCATTCGCCCGGCCCCGCATACCTCCTCCGCCACGGGGCAACAAACCCACGCCGGTCCCGGCACCGCCACAGCCCCTCTTGGGGCACCTCACAGCCCTTGGTGTTATTTTGCCCAAAGGAGTAAGTCCCCAGGTGTGGTCACCGAGACTTTGTGCTCTCCTCCATCACAGTAAGGGTCCCCGGGTGGCAGCAGGAGGTGGGTGCTGCAGGTGTCTGTGCTCAGGCGGTGATGGGGAGGCAGAGACCATAAATAAGAGCTCAGCAGCCCCCACCCCAGCATTGCTGCTGCTCCAGGGCAGGGCTGGAGGGGGTTCGGGGTGGTAGGGCTGCAACAGCAAAATGCAGCGATGGAGGGGGGCTTACAGACTGCAAGCAAAGGTTCTGTCCTGTAGGCGCTTGAGCTGTTTCTTCCTCCAAGGCACTCAGAGCAAACCCTCCTGCTGTCTCTTCCACAGGCTGACCCAGACCCAGGGCTTGGCCTGCCAAACCCGGAGTCGATCTCTGCTGAGGACCACATCAGGAGAGCTTGGACTGCTGCTCTGCCCTGGTCTCAGCATCACTTGTGCTTGCCCAGCTGATGGAAGTCCAGCTGAGCGTGCCCTCCCGGGCCAGGGCACCAGCAAGCACCGCGGTCCTGAGTGTCAGCAGAAATGTAAGTGGAACAAGTTGCTGTTGAATGAAACGAGACGTCTCATTATGGCTTTTCAGGATTGTTTTCCTACATCTTTATTGCTCAGGTTTGCTTAATTCTAGAGTGGATGCCTGCCAAATTGTCTATCAAATTACCTACTGGCAAGTAAACTGAGATTAGTTCACTTGAGTGCAGCCCTCTTATATTTGACTTATAGCCAAGCAAAATATGGGTTTAATCAAGGGAGAAATTGGACATGATGTTTCAATGAAAGATAGCAGGGTACTATCTGTTCAGCGGAAACAGGGGAAGACGCAACCTGGAGGTAAGGAGCAGAGGAGGGTTGGCCAGTTTAGCTCCACAAGAATCAGCTGAGGACGATGACTCCAAGGCTGCGTGAGCGCCTTGGGGACACTAAGAAACTCAGTCCTTACCTAGCAAATTCTTTGGCTGTGTCCTCTTGCTTCCTTGGTGGAGCCGAGATCATGCGGCGACTTTGGTTGGGCTCCCCAAGCGCTTACTGTCCACCCTCGTGTGCCCTTCCGAGGGTCTCCTGATTTTGCGCCGGCTCCAGCTATTTCAGTCGTGTCCCATGTAGATCCGCCTCCCAGCAAAAACCCTCTTGCCCCTGGAGGAGATGGGTCAGGGAGCAAACACCATTACTGCTGTGGCGCTTATTAACGCTGGGCGTGCGAGGTGGGGCTCACCCTGGGGTCCTGGCTCTCCTGCAGGCTGGGCAAGGTCTCAGCAGACAGAAGTCAGTGAATTTGCACTGATTCTGTCTCAGCTCTTTGATTCACCGTGTCTGAGGATGTGCGGGAAACTATTTTGCCCACTAGCTGTAGACCCAGAGCCCCTGGCAGCCGGCGGGGTGGGCTGAGGGGTGGGATGGGAGGAGGAAGATGAAGCTGCAGTGGGCTGAGAGGAGCAAGCGTGGGCAGGCGGTCAGTGTCTGTCCATGCCGTAGGGCTGAGACGCCTTCACATTGCGTGTGAAATCCCCTTCCAGTTTCTTGTGCTTCTGTTTGCGCCTCCGGACAGGCTCTCAGGAAAATTAAACATCGGCTAGGCCAAGTGTGAGATACGGGGATGCTTCTACACCCCAAAAGTTTTGGGGTTCTTCCCTCCTTCGCGTCTAGCTGTTTTCCCAGTGGTAAACTGGTGCAGGTGACTCCTTGCATGAGCCCGGTGGGACCCCCTGCCCCCTCCTCAGCCCTCCCCGCAGCTTGTGCCGGTGGGGGATCCCACTCAAAGCCCCTTTCCACACCCCTCGGTGTGTGCAAGGGCAGGGTCTGCTCTTTGGGGAGGAAAGATGTGCCTTGCTCCAGGGGCCCCGCGCAGGCGGTACCGGCAGTTGCCTGCAGCCCCTGGCTCCGGGATGGTTATCGCAAGCCCTCTGACGTCTGGTGTCATTTTAAATCCCCAGCTCCTGGCATCACAGGAATGTGGGTGCATTCCTCTTCTCATCTTTTTTTTTTTTTTTTTCTCCTTCCTCCCCTCTTTAATTTTAAGCTGTTTCCAACCCTCACTGAGGCAAGCTCAAAAATTTGACTCCTAAAGGCTACAAACTGGAAGGTAAATAAAAATAACCCCCAAGTTAATTATATACTTAACGAGTCATGATTTTTTTAAGCCCGTCTCGTTCCTTGTGGGGGTCTGACTCATGATTCTGAGCACTTGCAGTTGGCAACAATATCTTGCTGTAATTTGAATTAAACCACTTGTAGCAGGGCTCTGTTCTCTAATTTCATTTAGGCCCAGTGGGTGTCCTGTCTTCCTGGAATTTGTTGGCTATCTAATGAGAAGCAGCCCCGCAAACCCAGTTAATGAATAAAGTCAGGCATCTCACGGGGGCGGGGGGTGTGGGTAAGAAAGGGATGGGTGGACGTGGGTAGGTGAGAGAGGACCGTGAGGACCAAGGGAGGGATTTGTAGGGCCATTGACATCCCTGTGCATTTGGATGCTCCATCCCCGCAGCCACCCCATGTCCCTCCCGTCCCCCCAGCAACCTCTTGACCCAGCACTGAACTCGGGCTCAGCCCGGAGCTCGTCCCTCCTGCCCGCCGGCTCCAGAATCCCTCCTGCCCGCAGGCTCCAGAGGTGTGTTTGATCCTCACCATCTGCCCACATTTTCCCTATGAAAGGAGGATGTTTGCTCTTTCGGGCAGCCCTGTGGCCATGCAGAACTCTTGCCTGAGCCCCGGGCAAGTCACCATGCTGGTGCAGAGAAGTAGCTGTGCCCATGCCTGAGGTCACCACCAAACCCAGGTGAGCCAGGAGGGTGCCCGGTCCCCCGCTGTCACCCACCAGTGATGGTGCGATGTGTGATGCCATGCGATGGTGGAGGGGCATCGCTCTGCTCCATCCACTTCTTGCTTGCAGGTTAGGAGCGCACAGCCTTCGCTCAAAGCCGGGCACGCAGCCTCGCAATGAAATTGTTCCTCCTCTGCCAAAAGAAAAAGGCAGGGATATTTTTCAATGGCTTCCTCTGTCCTGCAGGGACGTGCGGTTTCCCGCAGTGCTTTCCAGGAGAGCTGTTTCCACCAAACCTTTGCCAACGGTTCCCGATGGTGGGGAGCGTGTGCCCGGAGCCGGTAGGTCCCTCCCGGGCTCTCTGCATCTCACGGTCCTCGGTGTCCTGCCTTGCTTTTACCAGCCATCGCTCTCCTCCATCCCATTTTGTAGCTGGGGAGGCAGTGTGAGACCCAAACCAGCTGCAGAGCGACAGCCCGGTGCTGCGGATTCGGCCGTGCTGGTCCCGGTTACCTTGGGAGAAAGAAAAGGGAGGTAATAATGACACAAGCAGATGATGTTATCCCTTCAGGGAAAAAAAAAAATCAAAAGAAAAAGGAGGAAAAAATGGTTTGGGTTTTTAGATCTTAAAAAGAGCAAGGGGAAAAAGAAGAAGAAGAAAAAAAAAGACTTCCAAAGTCATGCGAGTTGCTGAGTTGAATTACGGGGGCTGGGGTCGAATGATTAACAACCCTCCCGCATTTCTGCATCACAGTCATTACTCACTCCAAACCTGAGGCTTCTCAGTTACATACCCCGGCACAGGCTGACCATTTTTTCCATTGACTGAAAACACATTCTGACTGAAAACAAACTTTCGATCCCCAAGGCTTGGCACGCCTCGGGTCCTTCACCATATTTAATCAACGGGAAGCTAAACACTTTCAATCTGTGATGGCTCATTTGGAGAGGGAGCTTTGGGCCCTCGGTAGGTGCCAGATATAATAACTCTCCTCTTTTCTTTTCTGAGGCCTACTTTTATAATTTTGCTATTTTTCAATGTCAGACCCATCTTTTGAAGAAATTTTATTGGATTTCCTGCTAGACTTCAGCGAGGATTTTTCTTTCTTTGGCAGAAATATCAAGCAGAACAGGGGAAAAACTCAATCATAATCTTGGAACGAGGATTATTATTAGTTAGGATTTCTTTGTCTGTTTGCACAAACACATTATTTAAGAGCCTCATGGGTCAGCGGGCCCCTGGCTTTTGCGATCTGGTGCTGGTCCCTGCTATCCGGCCATCCGTCGGCCACGGCCGGGGCCGCTCCTGCCGGGAGCCGGGCAGGCAGTGCCAGTGCGTGCAGGGCACGGCAAGGGTAGGCTTGGGGGGGCTCTTCTCCCCTTAGCCAGGAAACCTTTCCAAGATTTCTTCCATCCTTGTCCCTTAGGAAGCAGAAGAGAAGCAAACCCAGAGGGCAGGGCTCTGCCCCCCCACCCGTGGTCCCCGCTGGCTCAGCCCCCAGCTGTGCTTTGCCCTGGCTCTTTTGTGGGAGTGGGCGTTCAAGGGAGACCCCAACTGCTTTGTGCCTCTCAGCCTGAGCCAAACATGGGTGCTGGGTGCTGGCTGGGGTCCCTGCCCACACCAGCATCTCCCAAAAAAACACTGGCACCGCAGGGTCACAGGGATGCCAGGTGGCTGGGGGGCTTCTCTCTGCCCTCAAAACTCCGGGCAGGTCCCTGATGGGTGCGGGCACAGCCGGGTGTCCAGGAGCAGGAGCTCTGGGCTGGCCAACGTTGGCTTTCCCAAGGGGTGGCTTCAGTGCCCGGCTGAGCAAAGCACACGGGGTATCCACAGGGATGTGCTCATTTCTTCCCGTATCTCACTAGTTCTGCAAATGCCTCAGTCCCACGTCCATCCTGGTCCCCCGTCTGTCATGGACTCAGCGGTCCTGGAAGTCAGGACAGCTTTGAAATCCAACACGGGTGGGAGTTAGCAAACAGGCAGCGTTTTGCACAGCCAAGCCCTGTCCCTGAGCTTTGGGGTGTGCGAAACCCAGACGAGGGTTTCAACAACCGACTCCTGCTCCCACCTCTTCCCGGCCGAACCCAAAGCAAGCGAGCTGCTGCCACCCGAGTGGAGCTCCTGCCCTGTTAGCAGAGCAGCTTTTGCTGTCTCAAGGTTTTCCAGGGGCTCTCAAGGCTTTCCTTCTTTTTTCTTTCGGTGTTTGAGGTTAAGAAGTATGCTACAGTATTCAATAAATTGCTTGGCATGGCGTACAACAAAACAAGAAAATGTAATTCAGATTAAAGTCACCCTCTGGCTAAAATGATAGTTTATTAAATAAACTGCAGCGCTGCCAATCAACTCTGCTGGCAAGCAATCCTTTGACATTAATCTTTTTTGATGTGATTTAGGGTACACCTGGGCCTTTGTAGAGTATCTCCCATAATTTCTTTCCCATCTCTCTGGATCAAGCTGCTGTGCTTGGCTCCGTTGACAAATTCCCCAAGTAATCCCTCAAAAGATTGGAGAAATGCTCCAAACGCTCCATTAAATTTATTTTCCGTGCTTTAAGAGCCCCAAAACTATGTCCAATAAATAAGTGTTCACTGTGATTTATTGAAATGCTGCTCTGATTTAGAGTTATAGGCGGGGGAAATATGTCACCCCTGGGAACTGGAAGACCAGCCTCGCAAGCGAGACCAGATGTGCGGGCGCGGGGCAGGGCGGAGCGCGGCCAGACCGGGGAGGGGGGGGCTGCACAGCCCGGAGCCTGGACCCCGCTCCCAAACCCCGACACAAAAGGTTCCCGGTCGAGTTTTCTTGCCTGAAAAATTTATTGTGGTTGTAGTTATTGGGGGAACCATCAAAAGAGTAATTCTGGCCCTTGTTTTTGCACAGGCCTTTTGATAAATATGATACTTAGAAATATGCCTCCCACAAGACAGGAAAGCCATAGAGTTAAAATGAAGTAATCTGTCAGTAAACTTGCCGGAATCGAGGCCAAAATGAAACCTGTGAAAGCAAGGGCGGGGGGAGAAAGGGAGCCTGTGCTCAACGGCGCGTCAGCCGAACCGGGGGGCTGGCAGATGACTGACCTTCCTGCCGGTATTTTTATCAGCGCAGTTAAAAGTGAGGACTTATTTCCAAAGAGGCTCTCTTCGAGTGCTGGGCTGCAAGGACTCCCTGCTCCTCACACAGTGCTGGGAGCACCGCGCCGCTGGCACCCCATCCTTCCCGGGATGTATCCGCAGGGCTCTCAGGCACCTCTCCCCCTGCTCTGCGCATCCTCTCCTTGGGCAGCAAGGTGGGCCTGCCCACCTAAGGGCTCAGCCTCCTGGACGTCCCAGCCAGGTCCCGGTACCGTCCCCACGCTTGGGGTCTGCAAACCCCACCTGAACGCTGGGGAGCGGAGAGACAGGGGCCGGATCCTGCTCCCCTCGCCCTGGCGCGGTGCATCGCTCTTGCTGGTCTGGACGCAGTTAAAAGCGAGGTGTGTTGCACCACCTGTGTTTACACTGTGCGATCTGCAGTTTACTGTAATAAAATCATTTAATACAGTCATAATTTTTTTGGCAAGGGCCACACTGGCGAGGAATGATGGGGAGCAGAGCTGGCTGACAGCGGCCCGATGGACCCGATAACTCCCGAGCAGGAGGCAACACGAAAATCCAGTCTGGAGCTCATGCTCCGGCGTTGCGGCGTGGCCGCGTTCGCCAGGGAGGCAGACAGTTCCTCTGATCCGTGGCCAAGCTCCCCGGGCAGGGAGAGCGCAGGGAAGCAGGCTCCCACCGGGTAATGAATCCCACCAGGAGAGCCTGAGGCTCCGCTATCGAGAGCCGGGATCAGGGATGTGGGAACCAGTTCTCCCAGGTCTGCTCCTGACTCTGCCTGGGACTACTGGTGCGGAGCGGGGTGAGGTCGGTGCTCAGCAGGCTCAGGAGCACATTGGGGTACTCGCACCCCAAAATGAGCATCATACCCGGCACGAGGGATGCAGCTCCTGGGGAAAGCCCCGCTGTCGGTCCACGCTTCGATTAGCCAAACCCAAGATGATACCCAAGGCGGATGAGGCTGCAGATGCAGAGG
>NW_009629763.1:8280-10594 GCF_000690535.1 Cariama cristata
TAAAATGTCTCTCCTACACCCCCCTGTTAGCACCCTCTGATAAAGCAGAGGACAGGCGGGTGCTCTCGAGCAGCCTGACCCCACAGAGCCCCGCAGCAAACAGGGAAAGGAGGATATTTTTTTTTTTTTTTTTACAAATCTAAAAGATTACCGCTGCCGCCCACCTCCTGCGATGCTGCAGAGCGGGGCTGTCGGAGAGGGCAGGGAGAGGGATGGAGGGTTTTGGGGGGGTGCTGGGACCCTCTCTGGGGTCTGGATCAGGCCCTGGTGTGGGGAGAGGGAAAGGCGAACAGAGGGGGTGAGCAGGGAGAAGGCAGGAGGGGAAGGAAAAGAGTGAGGAGGCGTGTGTGTGTGTGCGCGACTGTTAAGAGAAACAGGATTCATGGTAATTTCCTGCCAGATGCCTGAGCTCCTCCAGCACGCAGACGTTTCACATGCGAAATATCAAAGCGTTCCCAGTAACAAATGTATTTCCTGCAGCTCCTCAGATCTGCCTCCGTGCCAGCCAGGGAGCGCGGGGACGCCGGGAAGAGCAGCTCCCACCGCTGTGCTGGGTCCAGCCCCCCATGGCCCGTGGGACTGCGGGGGGACGCGGGCATCACCCCGCTTCCGTGCCGTGATACATGCACTTCCCAGGGTCTGCGAAACGTTAGCCTTGGTTTTTGGGAAGCACTGGCTGCACCCTCCCCGAGCGCTTGTACGCATATTGGCCCTGACAGCTTGAATTAATACGTCAGGGTGTATGATCCGCGCTGGCGATGGGCCTTTGACCCTATCAGCACAGTGCTTCCCCAGCTGAACGTCTCCCGGCCTCAAATTGATTCGGAGTTTTATAAACATCCTGACGTCGGGGTTGGGAAGAGAGAAAGGGAAAAAAAAAAAAAACCCCAACAGTAGATCTCAGGAAAGGATTTGAAGAAAGCTTACGGCTCCTTTTTGGGGAAGAAGGCGTCCCCAGGGAAAAAAATCCATCCCACTCCCCCGGCCCCGCCGCGTCCCAGCAAAGCCACCCCTGGAGCCACGGATGCTGCTCGCCGGTCCCCAACAGCCCAGCCTCAAAATGTCGTCTCTGTTCCTACTTTTTGGCATTTGGTTTTGGTTTTTTGTGGTTTTGGGGTTTTTTTTCAGAAAAGGCAATGCCTCTCACCCGGTTTCACCATTTTCTTTGCAATTCTTTTTAACGCCTTACAACGTTGGTTCAAAATCCCAGTATATGTAAAATCCCCCCCCCCAATCTGTGAACTTGATTCCGTGCTGATTTTCAAGCCCTTTCTAAACACCGTGCTGATGGGGAAGCGGTGAAGTTCATTTGATTTAGCATTTCTAGCATGTTTTAAGAGCTGCAAGATAATCCCAGCGCTCTCCCGAGCTGTCGGAGGGCTCTGCCAGGTACCACCGTCACTTGCTCCTCGCACCCTTTCCAAGGCATTTTGAACCTCCCAGCAAATCTCTCTCACTCCCGTTCACGTCTCTCGGTGCTAACGAACGCGTGAGACTTGCGGGTCCAGAGCTGCTTTGCCTGCGAGAAACTCATGCAAAAACCCCAAATAATCATAAATCAATATTAACTGTGCACTGCTTATTATTTTCTATTTATTGTCTATTGGCCTGAGAAGTTAATATCGACTCGGTTGGAACAAAATGTCAATAACTGCAGACCTTGAAGGTCGGGGAAGATTGATGCTGAACCCCCCTCCGGGCGGCCAGTGGTGGGGCTGGGGCAGAGCCGGTGCCGCAGCGGGACGGAGGCAGCTCCCCGATGGGAGAGGGTGCAGGCAGGGAGGTGCTGGTTGGGTTTTGGCTACCGGCTGCGGCACTTGCCATGCCAGAGTCCGGGAATCCTCCTCGGCTGCGGGAAAATGTTGCTTTTGGCGCTTTTTGCCTGTTTCTGGGGAAGCAGGGGACCTTCCCCAGGTGAATGCACCAGCATGAGCTGTTTTGTGGGGGACAAGGGGACAAGGGCATCACCCAGCAGCCACCCCCCCCCCAAAGCCTGCAGCCATCCCACGGAGACCTTGGCACGCACTGGGCCATCAAATTGGTGGAACTGAGGATGAATCACTTCTTCCCCCCAGCACATCAGCCTGCTCCTTCCCGGCTCGCTCCTCCTCGTCGCCCTGCTTTCGGTGCATGTGCGCCGGCTTTGCCAACGCCTCCCCGGCACCAATTATCCCCCTGCCAGATTTCCGCCGGCTCTCGTGGCGACGGGATCACAACAAAGCAAGGCGACTTCAAACGCGTCCCAGCCTGTTTCCTATTCAGCCCGTCAAGTACAACTCAATACGGGAGCTGGCAGGGGAGGCATCGCCGCATT
>NW_009629763.1:10634-11016 GCF_000690535.1 Cariama cristata
AACCCCCCAGGTTTTTACAGACCACAAGGGAAGGCATTTGAGCCAAATTCAGCTGCTTGGTGCTGTCCCCCCGCTGTGCCTTTATTTGAGCTCTCCGGGCCAAGCCTTTTGCAAGGCTCTGCGGTACCCGGCGCTCAGCGGGGCGGAGGAAGGCTGGGTTTCGGGGAGGGATGCTCAGCAGTCCCAACCCATTTCGTGCCCCTTTGAGGTTTCTCAGGCAGGAGCCCTCAGCCATTTGCCACCATGAGAAGCCTCAGCTTGGCCGTGGATGGATTTCCTGGCTTCAGCCCTGGTTCGAAGCTCCGATGAGAAAAGCAAGCGGTTTCCCATGGCCCCGGGTCCACCGTGGCCAACTGGCCACAGCTGCGGAGCCCCAGTCCCC
>NW_009629763.1:11031-11575 GCF_000690535.1 Cariama cristata
CCCGGCACAGCGGCCCCAGCAAAGCCTCCTATGTTCGGCTGCCCAGAGGATGGAGCTGGCACGGAGCCGCCCTGGGAAGGGGGGGAACCTGTCCTTGGGGACTGCGGTGTCACTCCTGGAGCCTGCCTGCTCCCTGTCACGTCTGTCACTTCTCATTAGCGCCCGTCAGCCGGGTAACACGACTTGACGGATGTAATCGGGGCCGACACACCGGCGGAGAGGATCTCTGGAAACTTTACACCACGCGGTTTACCAGCCTGTGCTCCTGCCGGCTCTTTCCTGGAAGCCGTATTTGGAGGCGATGCTCTGCCCGGCACATGGGAAAATGAGGGTTGCGGTGCTGTGATGCCACATGCTGTTTGGCGAGCCCCGGGCTCCTGTCCGAAAATGGGGATCTCAGGCTCCTCAGCAGGTCCAAACTGACTTGGAGGGAAATAAAGGTGCAGGCAGAGCCCCGGTGACACCCATCTGGCAATGCCAACCCTGCTGCCAGGGCGGCAGGTACCGGCGGAGCACTTCACGCTCTCTGAAAGACCCAGCTGCC
>NW_009629764.1:0-215 GCF_000690535.1 Cariama cristata
AAGCTCATGGCAAAACTTTCCCTGGGGGGGTTGGGAAACGGGATCCGTCCCGCTCCTTACATTGCAGCCATGGATTGGGGCGGGGGGCGGAAATCTGGAAAAGTATTTTAGGTGTTTTTCCAGCTCCATTGTTCGGTGGGGAGACAAGGAGCAGCCCTACAAAGCCCACATGCAGCCGGGCAGAGCTGGGGGGGCAGAGGAGGGGGGGTCCCGCT
>NW_009629764.1:447-1947 GCF_000690535.1 Cariama cristata
GAGAAACCTCCGTCGCACCTTCCAAGGAAAACAAAAAAAGATACGCGTTGTACGAACCGTCGCTTTCCCGATGTAAATGGTTCGACCTCACTGTTTTATACGCGGTTGTAAATACTTATTTATTTATTGGAAATATACCCTACGCGATGCACAATCACATGGTGATTTTTGTGTGTAGACCAATAAAGCTTTTACAGTCTGGTTTCTAGACAACTACTAATGAAATATTCTTTCTCCCCTTCTCTAAAATGATTTGGGTTTCCTCGCTGAGCGCCGGCCCTTCTCGCAGCCGGAGCTCCAGAAGTCACACCGAAGAAAAAAATAAAAATAAAAAAATAAAAAATAAAAAAAGGAGCTGTGAGCTCTTAGCAGAACATCAGGCTGAAAACGTGCCCGGCCGGTTATTTCACCAGTGTGATTAAAACAGAAGGAATGAGCCATAAATAATGGAGAACAAGAATAACATTGAAAGGACAAAGTTAAACCCAAAGAAGTTGGAAATGGCTAACTGAACGCCGGTGCTATTCCCCAGCTGCGGTTTCTATGGGTATGTGTTCAAGTACCACGAGAGGTGATGGTTACCGGTGGCAAAGAGAGTGGGATTCGGTTCTCCTGCGTTTTCTGGTGGAAAATACAATTTTGGTCCTGTCTGTCCTAAAATCCCTTTGCCTGGGAGTTTGGAGGGGGGTACAGGGGAGGTTTATTGGTGGGACACTAAGTTTTTTTCCTTTCCTCATTAGCTGAAGGGAGGTTTGGGACTCCCTGGTACCTGGCAAGGCTCAGTTTGTGTAGTCTCAGTTCCTTTTTTTTTTTTTTACATAAGAGGAACCCCAAGGGCTCAAACTGATCCTGTGCCCCCAAGACCCTGCAGAGCTGATGTAGAAGTCCCGTCCCGTCCTACCCCTTCCCTCCGCTCTAGACGTAACGGGGCTGATGGCCTTTAGGATTTTTTCTCCGTCTTTCAGAGCGTATCTTGAGAAGGAACGGGAAATTTGTGTTTTATTAATTCTGGAGGGGCACGTGTCCCGTGGCGGGTCCCTGTTCACCGATGTGTTTTGAAATCCTCACCATCCCTGATCCCAGCGGAGGCTCCTTCCTCGGTGCCGAAGGTAACGGCGATAATTACAGGGTCGATGTATCACGGGCCGCTCTTATGGCTTTGTATTTTGTGGGACTGCACGGCGCAAAGTAAGGACCGGCGATGGGGAGCACAGCAGTTTGGCCCCTCTTTGGCCGGGGTCCCCTTTGCCTGTGCCTGGTGGGGACGCCTGTCCGGGGGTCGGTGAGGCCTGGGGGTACCCTAAAAAGTGGTGGTCTTTGTGAGAAGGGGTCCAGACTTGCAGCAGGGCTCGGGGTGCACAGGCTCCTGCTGGCAGGGCAAGGGTGGGCACATGCAACCCTTGCCCTTGTCGTCCCCCCGGGGAGGGGCACAGTAGTCAAGGGGCTCTTCCTCCTCCTCCTCCTCCTCGGCAGCGCCCTCCCCCGTGTGGCAGGCGCCCG
>NW_009629764.1:1966-2390 GCF_000690535.1 Cariama cristata
TGGAAGAAATGCCGAAATTTTTCGGAGAGAAAGCCGTAAAGGATGGGGTTGGCACAGCTGTTGGAGTAGCTGAGGATGAGGGAGGCGTTGTTGACGGTGGCATCCAAGCGGCCGGGCAACAAGAGGTTGACCAGTTGCACCACGTAGAAGGGCATCCAACAGACCACGAACATGGCAACCACCATCAACACCAGGCGCGTCAGCTTGCCCTCAGAGCGCCGGCGTTGCTGCCAGCCCACCCGCTGTGCCACCGCCCGCATCTTGCCCACGATCAGCAGGTAGCACAGCCCCATGGCCAACACAGGCAACAAGAAGCCAAGCAAGGTGGTGTAGACCACAAAGGCCGCCGACCAGGCCGGGCTTGGCCACAGGAGGTTACAGGCCACCGCTTGGCCATCGCGGGTGGTTGCTGTACCGGCAAAGA
>NW_009629764.1:2491-2741 GCF_000690535.1 Cariama cristata
CGGCGGCGGGCGGCGCCCCGCAGCGGGTGCCGCACCGCGATGTAGCGGTCCAGGCTGAGGACGGTCAAGCAGAAGACGCTGGTGAACATATTGAGCCCGTCGACGCCCAGCACGGTGCGGCACAGGGCCCGGCCAAAGGGCCAGTGATGCAGGGCGGCCGAGGTGGCCACAAAGGGGATGCTGAGCATGAAGAGTTCATCGGCGATGGCCAGGTTGAGCAGGTAGATGTTGGTGGCCGTCTTCATCTTGG
>NW_009629765.1:0-4122 GCF_000690535.1 Cariama cristata
GCTTGTTTCTGCGGTGGAGTTCCTTAAAAAAAAAAAAGAATTGGGTTTAATGAGAAGAAACATGTATGGCTTCATTGTTCAAACATGGAAAAATAAAGCCGACTTTTTTGTTCTTTTTTTAATAGATGTGCAAGTTTCTTTCAGGTATCATCCCAGAGCTCCGCAGCACTGAACCTGCCCGCGGTGTAAATCAGAGCCCGGCGGCAGAGCTGCCCTCCCAGCTCCCTTCTGGGCAGAGGCTTTTCCACTAAATCCCAGCCCAGCCCTGGCCGATGCTCCCGCCGTTCCCCATCGCCTTCACATACTTCAGCGGTGTTTTCCTCCTTCCCAGCTACTTCAAACGACGCAAAACCCCACGGCAGGATGAGATTTCAGTGGGGTAATCTGCCACAAACCCAGTCATTTGGTTCAGATGTTCATTTGAATTTAAATGTAAAGGCTCATTTTTATCCCCAAACGTAAATAGCAAATAGCAGAGCCGTCTATTACACAACAGAAAGCATGGGCCAGCCCTACGTTTTAAAGAACATATTGAGTATATTCTGCTAATAAATTATCCTATCTAGCCAATTTAATTAATGGGCTAGTGTGTCGTGCAGCCTGCCGAATAAAGTATTGCTATCAGATCTGCAATGCTTTTGGAAGCTTTGAGTACTAATAAAGAGTGTTTTGTTCAAGAACGCACAGGGAACAATTGCAAATAATTGCCAAGAAGGGCGTGTGCCTCATTTAAGTGACTACATATTAAAAATGACGAAGCAGAGTTTAAAAAAAAAATAATTCATCATCATTAACCACAGTAAGAGCAACTGGCTTTGACACCGGGATTTCTGCCCTTGCCCACCCTCCTCCCCGCAGGACGAGCAGCCTGGATTCTCACGGGGCTGCTGAGGGGCGAGGAAGTTTCTGTGACTGCCCAAGGCTGTTGATAAATCACAGCCAGAGCCAAGGATATAAATTTGGACGTCCCGATGTCCGTCCCGATGTCCGTCCCAAGGTCCATCCCGTACCCAGCCCCCAGCCCACCCACCTACATTTGTTTGCTGCGAAGCAGCAAATCTGCAAAGCCCCGACGCTGCTCTGGCGAAGGCAAGAGCCGGCGACTCAAGCCGTCGCTGCCGTCGCACTAATGAGAGACTCTGCTCATTAACGCACCAGCCTGAACGTTACGTTTCAAATCCAGGCGGCCTGTGCAGAGCCGGGTTGCAGGGGAAGAGGAGCAGGTTGTTCCCCTTGTTCCCCAGCCCAGCACTTTCAAACCCGCCTGGATGCGCAGCCCGGAGCCAGGGCTGCCCCGCACCTCCCGGGGGGGCACCGCCGGCCCCCGGGCCCAGAAGCAGCTGTGGCCGCGGGGCGACAAGCGGTGGGAGCAGCCAGAGGCATGTGGCGTAAGGAACAGTACCTACCCAGTTCTACACACCAGGTCTCACCCTGTCCATCCTTTGCCTAACGTTTAACAGAAATGACAGCAGCAGTCTGTGCATTAAAGAAGTCACTTTGATTAAAGGCGCACCCTCCCAGCTCATGTTAATCGATCGTCGTGGAGGGGTTGGGGTGGCAGGAGACGCACCCCACTCCTTCGCCGCGTGGGCTGGCGGGGGCGAGCCTCCCGGGGCCGGCAGCACAGCCAGAAGCTGCATCCCCATCCTCAACCCCCTCCCCGAGGCTCTGCCTGCAAGGTCCCTCACGGATCCCGCTGGCATCTACTTTTCCAACCCATAAGAACGGCAACAGGCAGAAAACTTATTCATGATGGAAAAAAACAAAACCACAAACCAAAACAAACCAAGAAAACCCCAAGAAAAGTCACTCACTGTAAATAATTTTCTGGGAATGTTTCCCCACCCTTCCGCCGCTGAAGCCACGAAGAAGAGTGGGATTTTTCACCCTTTTCCTGAGAACCAGGATCTCCACGCAGAGTTTGAGCTTCACAGGGGATCACGTTCGCCACCAAAATACTTCACTCCTGCAAACATTCACACTTTGAAAAAAAAAAGTTGTTTCCCAGAAAGCATTAAAATCTACCCGAACCCCCTGAGTTTTAGACTTTCCCTATCCCACATCACCAAACCCCCCCAAAGCCCCAGTGCTTTCCATGCAGCGTTTCAGCCGGAGCTGTGAGCAGAGCAAAACCCGGCAGCGGTTGGTGCGGTTTTTTGGCAGCGCCCGCTGACAACGCGCACCCTTCGGGAACCTGCCAGCGCCCGTCTCGGCCCCTTCCGACAGCGAGTACAACATCCAGTCAGGTAAGAGAAAATCCTCCTTTAAAATGACTTCTCGTGGTAGAAGGACTTACAAAGAGCAACTTCTTGAAAGGTTATAGCTGCAGCATTGGCATTTTAGCTGCCAATTTCTTTACATTCCTTGCTTTACATGACAACAGGGGAAAAAAATCTTAAACATACAGCAATTCCCTTCCGCAGTCAGCAGGACACTGGCGCTATGATGCACAAATTAAAGCTCTGGCAACAACGAGCAAGGGAGACTGGAGACGTAGCCACTGATGCCAAAAAAGGCACATTTAAAACCACCATAAAACCATAATTTTTCTGTGTTTTCACATGCAAATCATAAGCCAGGAGAGCAGCATCTCTGGCACAGCGAGCAAAGCAGGGTTCAAAACGGGCTGAGCCAAGTGCATGGTTGATAAAGTTTAGTGAGAGAAAAGCTCAGACTCAGCACGTACGTCATGGCGCTCAGGGTCTGGAGCCCACCCCTGACTGCCTGGGGCTGACCCCCGGAGCCGTGGCCCCCGCCAGCGCAGAGACCCCCCTCCGCATGCTCCCCCAGCACCACAACCCAGTGATCCCCCAGGGCTGGGGACAGAGGGGTTTGCCCCATCCTCCACGCCTCTTCCGAAACCCCAGAGCCCGTGGGTCAGGACACGTGGGTCAGTTCCAGCTGGACATTTCGGCAGGCATCCCCACCTCCGGAGCTTGCTTGCCCCCGGAGCCGGCCAGAGCTGACACGTGCAATGACTCAGGGGCTGGTGAACCCAAACCAAAAGGCCAGTTAGAAATCCAGCTCACCTACCAGCCAAGGCCAGGGCAGACCACGGGTCGCAGGGAGATTTAATGCCAACAGCCTTGCTGCAGCCCCAGTGCCCGGCGAAGGCAGCACCGAGCTCCCCAGCTGAAGATGTGCTCCCACGGCAGCCTGCGCGGATGCGGGGGCAGCCCGCACGTGCTCACCGCAGGGCTCTTGCTTTTTAGGAAGGAGCTCCTTCAAACCTGCCAGAGCTCTGGGCTACCTACTGCCAAATGCTTAACAACTCTGCACGAGAAAAAAGCTCAGATTAGTGTTGTAGTAAGGGCTGAGATAAGCTGTAGTAAGAGATGCTCCCGGCAGGTGCACGGAGCCACGCAGGGATGCAGCAGCGGGTCCCGCGCGGGCGGGAGGAGGATGTACGCGGGGGTGCTGAAGTACCCTGGGACCGAAAACAAACCCCAGCGAGAGGCATCGCGCGTTGCCACGGCCTGTTACTGCCTCCGCAATACGCACGCGGTGTTTCGGCTACAAACATCTCGTTTTGATTTCATCGGGCAGGAATGTTGCGAACTTCGGTTTAAAGAACAATTTATTTCTTGCAATTTCTCCTCCTGGTAGAAGCGGCAGAGTTTTCCAAGACTTGATTTTTTCCAAAACAAAATAAGAAGTTAACCATTGAAATGAAGTAACGCGCTGCCGCGTTTGTTTCCCTATTGCGGCGTTTCAGAACTTAGATTAAAAATGGAAAGGGGCACCTTTAAAACTTTAGCACCATTTAAATGTTCCAGTCTCACTACTGCACCAGATCGTTCAGTAAAGTAGCTAATTAAAAAATGGCTGCTGTGATGACAGACTAGATTAATAGTTTTTGAAGAAAAAACAGTGCACCAACTGCTCCTGTAGCCACGATGAAAGCTAATAATGTAGAAAATTCTGCCAATTCTTTTAATTCATGAATATTTAAGCCTGTGAAAAATCTGTCAGATTATAGCACTTTTCTGGTGATTTTCTGCTTAAGTACATTTATGGGCAAATGCCAGTTGCTCCAGAAACTTCAGTGGAATGTGGAGACTTTTTACTGTTTGCATCACCAGAGTCCTCTCCTCTCTCCTTCGGCTCTTTAACCCCCTGCAG
>NW_009629765.1:4151-4429 GCF_000690535.1 Cariama cristata
TACCCAGCCCGGCGCGGCCCCGGCCACCCCCCGGGTGATGCTGAGCCCGGCTGCCCCCCTCGCCCCTACTCCCGGCGGGAGATGCAGCCTCCCGGGAGCGAGGGAACGGGATGAAGCTTTCGGGTTACGCACCAGAAGAAACCCAGAGATGATTCTCATTTAGGGATGTCTTTGCTGCAAGAAGGAAAAAAAAATGTATTTCTTTTTATAGGAGCACAAGTTCCCTGGTGTCTCCCGCCTGGGCTCTCTCCAAAGAGCAGGGGCCGGGGGAACTGGTG
>NW_009629765.1:4591-6010 GCF_000690535.1 Cariama cristata
CAGCAGATTCCCTGGCAGTTCCTCGGCGCTCTCCTTGCTGGTGGGCTGTGTTCTGCTGCGGTGCCAGGTGACTCATTTGACAGCTATTTAAAAAAATAAAAATAAATACGCCTGGTGGAAACATAACCAGCTTCTCTGCTCCTCAAAGCGCTGGAGGCTGACGCTTCCCGCGAGCGCATGGCACGGTGAGCACAGGGTTATCCTCGAGACCGCTGCAGAAGGGATGCTCTTTTCCATCATTTCGAGCATTTTTCCCACCAAACCTGCCTGGTTGTCGGTGCTGAACCACAGACCTTATTCTGCCAGCTGGAACTGGAGCAGGATAAAGTCAGGCAGCCAGTGACAGCGATGGGCCCTTCTCCTGTTCTCCTTTCCCCCCAGGAAAGTTCACCTGGGACACGATGGGACGTGAGCAGAGCCACGACCATCACAGCGTGCCAGCGGGATGCAGCCACGGTTCGGTCCTTCGCTCTCCAGGCCAGATGCTCCCATGGGAGGGAGGGGTGGGTGGCAGGGCACAGGCAGCTCTCCCTGCCCACAGGCAGATGAAGGAGGGCAAGGGGGCAGCAAAAAGGGGTGGGAAAAAATAACTGAGAGATGCACAGCCTACTTAAGCGCTGGATGGCCTCGTTTCAGAATATTTCGGAACGTGAAACACAGACTTTGAAACAAAAATGAGGAAACTCCATCAAAATTCAGAACATGTTACCTAAAGCTGAAAATACAGTTTATCAGCCCAACCTGGCTGGCAAAAGGAAAGCCCGCCGCGGCATGGCACGCCGGGAAGGGCTCACGCTTCCAAAACTTGACTCTGCGTCTCCTCCGTGCTGCCAGATTACACGGGGCCTTTAAATCGTTCCATAAACATTGCCGTGTAATTAAGTGCTTACAGGATTTGCAGGCTCTTTGTTTCACGGTGGGGAACGACTCCTTTAAAGCTCAGAATTTAGCGGGTCAGCCTGACCCAAAGGTCCTCACCTCACCACCAAGGAATAAACGGGGTGAGTCCACCAGTGCTCGGGCACCTCTTGCCCCAGGAGGCGAAGCCGCTCCCGGCTCCCTGTCCGGCAGCACCCGGTAACGCCACACTTGCCGCAGCACTCTCGGGGTGCTCTGTCCGGGTACCACGCTGAAAATGAGCTTTCTGGGCTCAGGGGGGACTTCGGACCTTCACCGAGGGCCGGGGTTTCTGCTCAGCTGCCGCGGGGACGCACGCATCCGCAGCGGGACGGAGGCAGAAGAGCCAAGACTCCCCTTCCTCTCGTCACAGACCTTCAGCCACTTACAATGTCACTTCAGCTGAGTAATAAGCAATTATGATTTAATTACTCCAATGCTCTTCAGCAGAATTTTCTGAATAATAATAGTCATTTTTATGGCACCTCATTTATCCTTCCTCCTCTTCATCTGGATTTATCC
>NW_009629765.1:6045-6502 GCF_000690535.1 Cariama cristata
GGAGCCGGTCACCTTGCCCCCCGCTCCCACCGCTCCTCCGTGCCTTTGCTCTTCCCACCACCACGCTATTTGCCGTGGCACGGCGGCGGCGACGGCGGCTTCGGCCACACCCGCGCCCGTGCTGGAAATTCGCGTCTCAGGGATAACGCGACAAGTGCCGCTAATTCATAAATATTTAACACCCAAATCTGCTGCCTCCTGATAGCTTTTTCCAGAGTTCCTATTCTAATACATATTCCACCCCCTCCCCCTCCCCACCGGCCCTCCTCGTTTTTTTTCCCCTTCCTCTCTGCCGGGCACTAATCCAAGTGCTGAGATGACTGTTTCACTTCCCTGCTGTCATCAGTTGTTTTTATCTTATCTGGACCGTGGATGCCAGTCAGCAACCCGCTGCGGTCTTTCCAGTTGAGTCCTGACCTCCGCAATCAGCCTCAAGATGTCCTGTAACAAGCAGATA
>NW_009629765.1:6591-8731 GCF_000690535.1 Cariama cristata
ACAGAAAAAAAAAAAAAGAAAACCCCCGCAGAAGACAGAGCTGACAGCTCGGGGTGGGGAGCTGCCGGGAGCTCGGCGGCTCAGTGCCGCGCAGGTTGCTCGGGGAGGCTGGGCTGGGAATTTCATGCCGAATGGGGCTAACGGTGGTGCTGGTGCTGCACAAGCCCGGAGGCATGCGGGGGTTCCCACGGGTGGGGATGCCGGCTGCGTTCCAGGACCCCTCGTCAGCAGGGCACGGCACGGCACAGCATGGCATCTCCGAACCGGGCTGAGGGGCACTGCAGGACAAACGTTGGGGAGACGGGGGGACTGGGAGCAGCAGGAGGGTGCTCTGTCAGGGCTGTGGGCTGGCTAGGGGGTCCCTACCGCTCCCCACCCTGCTCAAGCTGTCTCTGGCACGTCTGCTCCGTGGTGTTCATGCTTGGCCAGACCTCAGCCCACTGCCCCCAGCCTGCCTGGCCCTGGGTTATCTCCTCCACCGTGCCCCACTGTCAATCAGATCCCCCTTTTTCCTCCCAAACTGCTGCTTCATCCCGCTTTTGCCGTGCTTTGTGTGCAGGGGCACCCACGTACGGTCTGGCTACCAGGGGAGGGGAGGAAAATTCATCTGGGAAAACAGAAGGACGTGGCTTTTTCCCAACCTGCAAGATGCCAGTACCACCTGGATCAAGGGGGCTGGGGTACCACCAGCAACCACGGAGTGCTCAGCCTGAACTCTAGCCGGGTGCTTGGGAGGAATCGGGGAGCGTCCCACGCTCTGCTGCTCTCAGCCAGTGAAGGAGCGATGTGGACAGAGCCACATAGAGCAACAGGCACCGCCAACAGTGCACCTCCCCGCTCTCCAACACCCTTGCTTCTCACCACACCGGGAATGTGCATTTTGTACACCATTTGTTGGACATTCCAAGCACTCGGAAAAGAGTTGAGGTTTTCCCTCCAGAGTGGGAACTGAGATGTGGGGACTAAACGATTTGTTTTCTGGAGCTACCCTGTCTGCACTCTTGGGCAAATTCAATGTGTGTCCTTCTCCCGCATCCAGACCCCTGGGACAGAGGCCACTCTGCAAGACAAGCCCCTTGGAGCGAGCCAACCTTCTCCCCATACCTCGCTGGTGCTCAAGGGAGCAGCAGCAAGGAGCTCATCCCTCCGACCTAGAAAAGAGTTCCTGCAGGCACCACGTCTCCAATTATTTTGGGACACGTTCTCCTTCGGGTTGGAGCGGTGCAAGCCGAGTGCCTCGCGGGGCCAGCCCTGAACCTGGTGTTGCAGGTTTGCCAAAGGGACGGGCACAGCACCACGGAATGGGGACGTTCGCTGGTGGTAGGCTGAAAACAACAAAGGCAGCGGTGATTTAGAGCAGGGGCTCCTTTCGCCCCTCTCCCAGGGCAGCCAGCAGCAGAGCGAGCACAAGAAGCGGAGGGAGCACTGGATGATGCTCCCTCGCTCCCTGCCCAGCCTCAGCTGCTCCGGAGCCAGCGGCTGCATCCAGACCATCGTCCTTCCCGGCTGCCTTGTCCCCTTCCCAACTCGCCTCCAGCATCTCGTAGCACCCATTTCCACAGTTAATTTATCAGTTTAATAATGGCATCATCAAGAAGGGCGAAGCAAGGCTAGCACCGAGCCAGCTCAACTTTATGTACATATCACCCAGAGTAAAAATGTCATGTAAGATTTACTCAACATGCATTTTATCAAAGTGCTCAAGCGCTGAAGTAAAAGGGCTTTTAGTTACAGCAGATTGAAGGGGGTGGCATGTGGGGAAGGAGGAGAGAACGGATGGATTTTAGCTCTGCCAGAAGCTCTTGTTGCTTTTGCATCAACATCTTTATTTTCTAAGAGAGGATTTAAGACCTTGTTGTGTATAAACAACCGAGACTAGAGTAACTCAAACGGTGAGGAACTGTAAAAGGTTATACTGAAAAATGCTATTAGTCTGCATGAAATAAGATTCTTCCTGGAAACATGACACTGAACATTTAAGGGAGGGGGAGGAATAGCTGTAAAATGGCTATAGAAGAGGGGTTACAAATTAAATATAATAAAAAGAATCCTTTTGAATGAGATCTTAATTTAACCTCAACATCATGACCATATATTTCAGGAAATTAATCCCTTGGCCTCCAATAAATCCAAAGTATAA
>NW_009629765.1:8797-9057 GCF_000690535.1 Cariama cristata
TTTTGAGAATTGTGCTAATTTCCCCGCCTCTAACGCAGCTCATCAGCGATCGGGGCTGCCGGGCTGCCTGTAGCACAGGCCACGCCGAATACCTGCACCCTGGTCCCAGGGGTCTGCCGGCTTCTTTCTCTGCCCCATCCCACCCCTCCCAGGACTCGGCTCCTTCTCTGCAGGAATAACCTGGGAGAGGTCCCAGGGAGGGGGTCAGCCTCGGTCGGCGCCGGAGCCCAGAGCAAAGCCCCGTGGGGCGGTGGACGCCG
>NW_009629765.1:9086-13662 GCF_000690535.1 Cariama cristata
TAAACCAGCATTCATTCAGCGTTGGGTTTGTGCTGCTTTCAAAACAAAATAATTGAGGACAGAAGTGCAAGAGCAAACTTCCTCCGGAGCCTTTCCGAGCCCTCTCTGCTCCGCCGCGCGCGTTGCCAGCTTGGCACCAGCTTCTTCTGCATATGCCCCAAAACGAGGAAAGTGACTTCTAATGAGTCAAGAGTGTAACCTTGCTCTGAGAGCGAACATATGCCACCGCAGCTCCCTTGGCAAAGGCACTTGGAGCCGGTTGCTGGCGCTTCAGTGAGAGCTCTTCCCATCCAGGCTGCAGACACTTCGGGGCTCTTGATAAGGAACACGTAGACCAGGTGAAGAGCACTGAAGCTTTGCAAGCTTCAAAGGACCTGCTGGCAGAGCCTGCTGCATCCCTGCTTCGTGTCAGAAGCAGCCGGCCGAGCGAGCAGCCAGATTCCTCCTAGAGAAGCGTCCCTGCAAACCGACAGGGATATTGTGGAGCAAGAGGCGGTTTGGGTGGAAAAAGGCATCGTTACAAACACCAGTCACCCCGTGCATTTGGACAGGGTGATATAATCAGAGAGCACACAGAGAGCTGCAAAGCCCCAGCTTGAATCTTGAGAGCCCACCCCTTCTCCCCAGCTTTCCTCTCCAGACAGGAGAAGGCAGCAGAAGTGGGAACGTGTCTGTCCCGCTGGGCAGCCCTGCACCAAGCTGGCCTGAAGTGTTTCAAACTGGAAAATGTCTTTTTGACAGGGGAAAAAAAAAGTTCCCTATCTGAAAGCTTTTTTGTCAACAGTGCAAGTGTGGGGCAAAAACCCAACAGTAAGTCCAAGAGCATCCCGGGAAGTGTTGTCATGGAAAAAAAGGCAAAGGTGCAATTTTTGACGGGGAATCACAAACAGATGGGCAGGATCTTCCACCATCACCTCTTTGAAGCCCAGCAAACCCCTTTCACACGGTGCAACCCATCTCCAGGCCGGCTGACATGCCGTGGGGCTGACGGGAGCCAGGCGACCACCACACCGACCACCTTCAAGCAGAAAGTTTCCAACATTTAGGGTGGGATCTCCTATTTGCAGCCACACAAGGGGTTTCCCACCTGCAAAAGTTGCCCGCAGTGGGAGAAGGCGCAAGGTGGGAACGAGGGGTGCTCTGCTTTCTCATCAACCACCAAAGTTCTCATTTATTGCACAGCCCTGTTCCCAAATCGCTCGCGTGGTTCTCGCTGAAGCGGATGCTGTGGTTTTCTTGTCTGAAATAAATTGCGTAACCAAGTCAGCCCAGTGTTGAGAAGCACTAACTAAAGCAAAGCAGCTCTAATAGTGCCGGTCTTGTACGTCCCACTGGGAGACTTTCACTTGATGGACTTACAAGAGATGAAATATTCAGTAGGATTAAGAATTTGGAGGAGGTGGAAATCAAAGTGAAAAAGAAAAACGAGTAAAAACAGCTTAATCTAGCCTTCTAGCGCTAATTGTCATTGGGATTCAGGCTAAAACAAACACAACAAAACGAGCTGCCAATTTGAAAGGGGAAGGAAGAGGGCGAAGACGATTCCCATCGCATCGAAAGCAGCTTTTTTATCTCCGCACCGCCGCAGACAGCGGCAGGCAGGCAGGGGCCCCCCCGCCCCCCCCCCCACACCCGCGCTCACGACCGGCCCCGGCCGCGTGGGCAGGATCCGTCCATCCTGCGATGCCCTCAGCAAAGATGCCACCATAAATGTCCCCTCCCCGGGCAGGGCAGGACCCCTCGGGCAGGCCCTGGGCTCTGCAGACCCCTCTCATCGCTGGCAGCCCCCGCGCCGGCGGAGCAGAGCCCAACGCGTCGCCCTCGCGCTGGTGGGGCTGCGTCGCAGGAGAGGCAGATGATCTTACAGCCGAAGCAGAGTTATCCAACACTGCAATTTAAGTTGACAATTACATGGTAACCGACTTGCACACAAAGAGAGGCTCTGGAAGTATTCCCAGAATACAGAAGTCTGACAGTATCCACCCAATTTGTTGCAACAACAAAGAATACTGGAATATGTCCTTTCATTTGGCAGAGGAGTATTTTATTTTTTAAGGCTAGGTGGAGAAATTTAGCCTGCTATTTAAGGAGCATGTTGTGCCTTGAGAGTGACAAGCCAAGAGTTTCACTAGAAAGCCAAACTCAAACACAAATTGCATCCTGCCACCCAAGAAACTAAATTGCACCAAGGAAAGAAATTAGCGTGGCCGCATCTGTTGTTAGGGCCTGCGGTTTGAGTCTTGGGAAGACGCAAGTGGGGGCCTTTCAGAGCTGCCCTGTACATTCCCCTCCTCTGCACTAGCTCCCGGAAAAACAACAGCCCAGCAAGCATCTTCCTTTTTTTAAATGCTCTCTTCACGGCAAAGCCGGATCATTTGCAGGTCTCCGTGCCGCTGGAACAGACCCAACACGGCAGCCGAGGGGGCCGGTCCATTTTACCCACCGGCAGGGCTCAGCACCTCCCCAGGGCCCCCAGTAGAAGGGTTTCCAGGTTCCAGCTCGGGATTCGGGAGAGCCACGACATGACCATTTGCTCTGCAAGTGTCAAGAAACCACAACGTCCAGTTGGTGTGGGGAGACGGCGAGCCAGGGCTGATGGCACAGCAGCGACTGCGGTGATAAAGAAGGAACCGCTCACTGACTTTCTCATGTTTTCCTGGTAATTTTATATCGGGATCTTCTATTAAAAAAAAGAACACAAATAAACAACAAACCCCCAAAATTCTAACAAGGGAGATTCTGTGTGCTAGAAGGTAACACTGGCAGACTAGAAAATAAAGCACTTTAGAAAATCAACCCCGAAATGTAAGACCAGTGGCCTTTGCATGCTGTGTCATGGGCCCAGAGGGGAGAGGTTTTGGGTGCACCCAGGCTTAGCTCTTTGGGATGGGAAGGATTTGCAGGGCCTCCATGTCTTCCCTGGCCCTGTGAGAGCGGCCGAGGGGCAGGACCGGGGCCACGGGCAGCGTGTGATCGCTGGGGAAGGAGCGCTCGAGCACCTGGTTTTGCTCTGATACAAGACAGAAAAAGAGGGATAAAGACTTTACACTCCCAGCACGGACATCCCTAAGGAGACTTCTCTGTGCTACCCAGCCCTGGTGCCGGTTGTGTGGAGCAAAGCAGGGGTGCTGACGGCCCCAGGGCTCAGCTCCGGGCACTCTCACATCACTGAGCCCCTTGGCCACTTCCAAAGCCCTGTATCAGAAGGTTAGTGGCACGGGCATTTCTTGGGATGTGTTTGGTTTTTTTTTTTCTTGTGGCCTTGCTTCTGGTGGAAATTAGTCAGCTTTCCAGAGCAGAAACCTCAAGCCATAGCCACACTTCTGAACTGGTTCATCGCTGCCACCGTTCCACAAACCACTTCCTCCCAGGTTGCTGGCAGCCGGTCCCAGCGTGCGATTAAAGGGCAGGAGCAGGGCTGGCGGCGAGGAGCTGTGCATCCCCAACCCCGGGCTGTGCTGCCAGCAGCAGCTGAGGCAAAGGGGGTTTCTGCAAGCCGTGGGTGCAGGCGGGGTGTGCGGAGCAAGGCGTGAAAGATGAGGCGGCACAGAGATGTGCGAGGTGATGGCTCCACAGGGCACTGCGGGCAGAGATGGAGAAGCCCCAACCCAAACCCATAGGACTCGGCTCATCGGGAGTTTGGTTGCATCAGCCCTGGTCCAGTGCCGGGGTAACCACAGATCCCACGCCTGCTTCGTTACAGCCCGGGAAGAACCAGCACACGCCTGCCTGTGCGGGCAGCACAGCCCCACATCGAGGAGGCATCGTCCTTGGGGGAAAGGGGCTCTTATGGCCCTGCAGATCCGCCTGGGATGTTTGGGGGAGCTCAGGGACAGCTGAGCCACTGCAGGTCTCTGATGGCAGCCCTGCCACCTTCGCCTCCATCTCACGGTACCAGAGGTGCTGACCCCCAGCACGGGCATGGGGCAGGCAGAGCCCGGCGTGCGGCATGCACAGCGGCACTGACCGCCTGCATGCTGCCGGCACGCTGTGGAGTAATTTCAGCAACGAGCTCCAAGCCAGAGCTGCTGACACTAACCCAGTACCGCCACGCTCGTGCTCCTTGCTTTTCCCTGCAGAAACAAACCCTCAGTTCACACAAACGGGATTTTGGGTGCAGGAGGTGGGGTGAGTCCAAGGGATGGCACCGCACTGGCAGAGGAGCCGCAAGGCATGGCCACCCCAGACACAGCCAGCTAGACACTTGCTCTCAAAATTAGTGTTTCACAAGAACTCGCTGTGGACAGGAAAGTGCAGCACCTTGCTGTATCTGTCAGCTGGTGGTTTAGCAAACTGCCGCCTCGCTGCGGCTCTCCTCTCTTCCCCTTCCCCTTCCTCCTCGTCCCGCGCCTGCCCCGCTCCCCACCTGCAAAACCTTCCCACCTGGCAGAGACAAAGCCCAGATCCCAACCACTCTGCCATGGGTGCTTTGCAAAAGCTGGGGTTAGAAAATTTAGAGCAGAGAAAGGAAAAGGGAAAGAACTTGAGGGATGCTCGGAGGAAATGGAGAGCACAGGGGCAGAAACCCCACGGGTTTGCCCAGCTCGCGGCCGCAGCAATGACAGCAGGGTGAGGA